>NW_006400492.1:11624-23905 GCF_000299155.1 Elephantulus edwardii | reverse complement strand
CCAATTGGTCCAATGGTGAGAATTTTTGTCTTCTTGACATTGAGCCTCAATCCGTACTGAAGGCTGCAGCTCTTGACCCTCCGCAGCAAGCGCATGAGGTCCTCCTCAGTTTCAGCAAGCAGGGTTGTGTCACCTGCATAGAATCCTTTAATATTGCAACTCAAAACTTGATTTGTTTTTCAGTTCTTTGTATTTTGATAAAAGGGAAGTGTATTCTATGGGCACAGGAGGCAAGGGAGAAAATGCGTATTTTTAAATGTCTGGATACTGCTTAAGCTCAATCACTGCCCTTCTGGGTTTCTAAATGTAAAAAAAAAATTTGATACTATAGATGCAAATAACCAAAGACCAGAGGAATTGTGGACAAAGCAACTCTTACAACACAATGTTCAAAACCTGGAATTAGAAAATCTAAAAGGAAGAGCTCCTCCTTGTATCTTGTGTTCCCTCAACTATTCATTAGATGATCAACAGTGTTCTTCCTACCACTCTAACCTCTACTCTCATATCATTCTCTTGTCCCTGTTTCCCTGCTCCACACCTAACTACCTCAGTCCATGCCATCACAGTACTGTTTCTAGTGATGGAAGCTCTCAGAGTATTCCTCCCAGAAATTGCAGAATGTGCCACTCCTAGCCTGGAATCACTCCCCGATTAAAGGGTCGCCTCTTCTGACTAGGAGGCACCCATCCCCCGGACTGGCAGAGACCATCTTTAGACAGGCATATTAGGCTAAGTTCCTCTAAAGCATGCAGAAACTCTATCCTAGGCTGGGTGTCCCACTCCTTGACACTGCCTTGACGTAACTTACCCATAGCATGCATATTTGTTTTAAGATATTTGTATGCTTGCTTGTTTTATGGTTTCTGTTAAGTACAACAGTTATGTGTCAATTTGTTGTATGGGGGATTAACTTACATGATGCTGCTTACTTTATAGTATATGTAATAAGCAAGATTATTCATGGTAGAAAGGTTTCAACAGAGCTTCTAGACTAAGAATGACCAAAAAAAGCAAGACTGGTCATACACTTCTGAAATAATAGTCCTTTAATACAGATTACACACACACACACACACCCACACACACATCCTCACCATTGGGTCACTAGACATCTTGGTGATTGTTGTTGTTCTTGTTGTTATTTGCCGTCAAGTCGCCTGCGACTCATAGCGACCCTATGTACAACAGCCCTAAACTCCGCTCTGTCCTGTGCCAATCACACTGTCTCCGACACTCCCGTCCCAAATATCCCAGTCACTGAATCAACCCACCTCATAGAGGGCCTTCCTCTCCTGCGCTGTCCCTCCACCCTCCCAAGCATGATGCCCCTCTCTAAGGACTGGTCTCTCCTCACAACATGTCCAAAGTATGTTAGACGGAGCCTCAGAATCCTTGCCTCCAAGGAGCCACCCGGTTTAACCCTTTCCAGGACAAATCTGTTTGTTTTCCTAGCAGTCCATGGTATTCTCAATACTCTTCTCCAGCACCACAGCTCAAAGGCATCAATTCTCCTTCTATCCTCCCGGGTCATTGTCCAACTCTCTGATGCATAACAAGTGTTTGCAAAGACCATAGCCTGTATCAGACGCACCTTAGTCTCCAGAGAGACATCATTGCTCTTGAGTACTTTGGAGAGGTCCCTAACAGCAGACTTTCCCATGGCAATAGCTAGAGAAAAGATTGAAATTGTCAATAGTTTTCTCTTGCTTGGATGACAATCAACAATTAAAGTAATAGCAGTCAATAAATCAAAAGTGTTTTTGCACTGGGAAAATCTGCTGTCAAGGACCTCTCCAAAAAGGTAAAAGTAAAGTATCAGTTTAAAGGCTGAGTTTAAAGTATATTGGACTCAAGTTATGTTATGGTTTTTCAATTATTTCATATGCACTTGAAAGTTGGACAATTACTAACACAACAGAAGAATAAAAATTATTCCTTACAGTTGTGTTGTTGGAGAAGATTAGTCAATTATCCATGGACTACCAAAAGAACAAACAGATCTTTCTTGGTGGAAGTGAAACCAGGGTAATTCTTAGAGGCAAAGATGGCAGAACTATGTCTTATATACTAAAAATATGATGCCAAGAGGAACCAATCCTTGGCTAGGAAAGGTAAAGAGTCAATAAAAGAGAGGAAGACTCACAAAGATATAAATTGACATAGTGATAATAACAATGGTTTGGTATATCAGAGATTATAAGGATGGTATAGCATAGAGCAGGATTCAGCTACATTGTTCATAGGGTGTCTATGAGTTATACGTGATTCAATGACACCTAACAGCAAAAAAACATTAAAAACATATGCACAAACTTCACTTCTTTGCAAATAGTTGATAGAGAACCTTAACATTAATAGTTGAAAAGGCTAGAGATTGACAATGAAACAAATTATCAATTACTTAGGTGCAAGTTCAAATTCATGTAGAAAAAATAAAACAATCTGCAAGAGCCAAAATACAGTCTTGAGTCTAAACCACCTGAACTTAAAAGCCATCTTAAGAACGTGTTTGGTCATACTCTCTTGAGAAAGCTCGCCACTTGGCAAGATGGCTGCCACATCTGTTGAGCTGTGAGCAGTCTCCACGAGGCTGAGGTTCTCCTATCCAATCCACATGTCCCACGCCTGCAAGTCCACTCTATCTTGTTTTCCTGTTTACTTGCTCGTATATAAGTGCTCTGCAGCCCCCAATAAAGTTGAACTGGATGGACTCTCTGGATGGCTCCCGGAGTGGTGTGTCTCCATTGTGCTTACCCCTCTCAGAATGTTGCTGTTCTTTGCTGGAGAATGGAGAGCGAGAAAAATAAATGAACTTGCTCTGCATTTCTTAAGCTGAAGGAACTGAAGAACAAATTCAAGCCTCTAGTTGTAATACTTAAGGATGCCGAAGGCAGAATGTTAAATGACAAAGGAAGCATCAAAATAAGATGGAAAAACCATGCAGATAGTATATGAAAAAGAATTTGTCATCAGAGAATTCCAAACAATAAATTATCAAGAGCCAATGGTGATGAAGGAGAAAATTCGAGCGGCTCTGAAGGAATTGATAACAAAGTCCAAGGAATTGATGGAATACAAATTGACATATTTAGCAAACAAATGCTGGACACTCTCAACAGATTATGCCAAGAAATCTTGAGGACAAGAACATGGCCAACTGATTAGAAGAAATATGTATTTATTTCCATTCTCCAAAAATGTGACCCAAAAGAATGTGGAAGTTACTGAACAATATCACTAATATCACATGCTAGCCAAATACTCCTGACCATTATCCAGAACAGACTGGAAGAGTACATCAGCAGAGAACTGCCAGATGTTCAGGCTGGGTTTAGAAGTAGCCGTGGCATAAGGGACACCATAGCTGATTTTAAATGGATCTTAGCTGAAAGCAGAGAGTACCAAAGAAATGGCTTTGTTTCATTGACTATGCAAAGTCATTTGACTGTGTGGATCACAATAAATTATGGCTAATCTTGAGAAGGATAGGAATACCAGAACATTTTACTGTGCTTATGTGAAACCTACACTTGAACCAGGAAGCAATACTTAGAACAGAACAGGGGCACCCTGTATGGTTCAGATCAGGAAAAGTATGCATTAGGGATGCACCCTGTCTTCATACCTTTTCAATCTATATGCAGGACAGAGAGCTGGAATTGGGGAATAAAAAGGGGAGAATTCATTCCACATGTCTTGAGCTTAGAAAACTGAAAAAAAACCCAAATTTAATACTCATGCCACAATATTGAAAGATGCTATGGGCAATATGTTGAATGACACAGAAACATCAAAAGAAGATGGACCAGAAAGAACTGACATTGAAAAAGTTCAGAAAGTGCTATGTGAATAGGAGCCAATTGTAATTAAGGAGGAAGTGGAAACTTCATTGAAGGCACTGGCAAAAAACAAAGTCCCAGCAATCAATGGGATATCAATTGACTTGTTTCAGTTAATGCAGCCTTGGATGTGTTCACCAGTCTATACCAGGAAATTTGGAGGATAGTTGTCTGGCCAATGGATTAGAGGAGGTCCATCTTTGTTCCCATTCTGAAGAAAGGTGATTCAATAGAACGTGGAACTATGGAATAGTATTATTAAGATCACAATGCAAACAAAATGCTGCTGAATACAATTTTAAAATGCCTGGAGCCGTTTATAGGGAACTGCCAGAAGTTCAAGCAGGATTTAGAAGAGGCCATATCACAAGGGATGTCATTACTGATGTTAGGTGAATCTTGTCTGAAAGTAAGTAATACCATAAGAATGTATATTTGTGCTTTATTGACTATGCAAACACATTTGACTGTGGGTTAAAACAAGTTGTGGCTAACTCGCAGAAGAATGGGCATTCCAGAGCACTTGTGCTCATGAAAAACTATGTCTGGACCAGGAGGCATTGTGCCAACAAGCAGGGGAACACTGCATGATTTTAAATTAAGGATTGTGTCAGGGTTATATCCTCTCTCCATACCTATTTAATCTGTACACTGAGCAAATTATTTGAGAAGTTGAACTCTAAGAAGAGGAACATGGCATCAGAATGGAAACAAACTCTTCAAAAATCTGCATCATGCAGACAACATAACCTTGCTTGTTGAAAATGAGGAGGATTGGAAGCACGTGTTGCAGAAGATCAAGGGATATAGACTTCGGCATGGATGCATCTCAATATCAAGAAAACAAACATTTCTACAGCTAGACCTATAAGCAACATTATGATGGATGGAGAAGAGCAACTTCATCTTGCTGGAATCCACAACTAATAACCTTAATACCAGCAGTTAGGAAATAGTGAGATGCATTGCACTGGGAAAATCTGTAGTTAGGGGCAAATTGAGGTTGTTAGAAATTCCAGCTTACTTGGCTCCACAATCAACAGTCTTCACACCAACAATTAGTAAATCAAAAGATTAATTACACTTGAAAAATCTGCTATCAGGGACCTCTCCAGAGTACTAAAATGCAGCAAGGTCATTTTAGAGACTAAGCATACTTGATCCAGGCCATGGTTTTTGCAGTTCTTTTCTACACATCAGAGAGCTGGAAAATAATTGAAGATGGCAGAAGAAGAATCAATGCCTTCGAGTAGTGGTGCTGGAGAAGAGTCTTAAACATACCATGGACCGCCAAGAATACAAACAGTTCTGTCCTGGAAAAAGAGAAATGAAGTTTCTCCTTGGAAGCTAGGATTTTGAAGCTCCTTCTTACATACTTTGGATACATAGCTGGGATGGATCCACCTTTAGAAAAGGACAACATGCTTGGAAGGGTGGAGGGACAGGGCAGGAGAAGAAGACCCCAGATGAGATGGATTGATATGGTAACTGGGTCAATAGGGGTAGGTGTGTCAGAATCAGTGAGTCTCACTCAAGACAGGACAGGCTTCAGAGCTGCTGTACATAAAGGGTTGTTGAGTTGCAGGGGATTTGAAGGCACACAACAAGGATAATAAAATTATTGAGGAGTAATGATGTCAATTTGAGGACTGGAGTATTTCTGATTCAGGCCAGTCTTTCCAGTCACTTGTTATGCATCTAAGAGCTGGACAGTTAATAAGGATGACAGAAGAAGAATTGATGCCTTGGAGCTCTGCTGTTGGAGAAGAGCACTGGCCATCCCATGGACAACCAACAGAACAAACAGATATGTCTAGAAGAGGGTGCAGTCTGAGTGCTCTTTGGAGGCAAGAAAGAAGAGGCCTCGCCTCACATAATTTGGTCACTTTGCTAGGAGGGAGTCTTTCTTGATGAAAGACATGATGCTAGGAAGGGTGGAAGTCAACAAAGGAGAGGAAGACCCTTGACCAGATGGATAGATGTGGTCACTTACGTAATGCGCTCTTATGCTTAAGTAAGTGTGAGGATAGTCAGGATAGAAGAGAGTTCAGATCTTTTGTTCATAGGGTCATTATAAGTCATACTCAGCTTTACAGCTCCTAATGACAACAAGGCACTGGGGTATGAAAAAGGATACACTGACATACACCCTTAGTGATCTTAAACCATGCACTGTTCCCTTGCTCTGTTCAAACAACAGCCTCTTGATCTAGGTAGAGATTTCATATAAGCACAATTAAGTGTTCTGGTAGTCCCAATCTTCTAAATTTGAGACATAACTTGTTATGATCCATGCATTGAACTGCCTTTGCATAGTCAATAAACACAAATATGTATTCTTCTGGTATTCTCCGCTTTCAGCCAGAATGCATATGATATCAGAAATGCTATCCTTGGTGCTAGAGCCAGTTTTTACTTTCGGTAATTCCCTGTCAGTGTACTGCATACACTATTTCTGAATTATCTTAAACAGAATTTTGCTTGCTTGAGATATTAATGATATTGTTTGATAGTTTTCACATTCTATTGGACTATCTTTCTTAAGAATGAGGACAAACATAGATCTCTTCTAGTCAGTTGGCCAGGCAGTGGTCCTCCACATTTCCTGGCATAAACCAGGGTCCATATCTATGGCTGCATCTGTTAGTTCAATATGTCATTGGTATTCCACAAATTTCTGGGCCTTATTTTATTCCAATGCCTTCAGTGTCGCTTTAAATTCATTTTTCATCACCATTGGTTCTTGTTCATATGGTGTATCCTGATATTTTTCCCCCCATATTAACCAATCCTTTTTGGTGCAGCAATTCCTTCTATCTTCGTTTGATGTTTCCTCAATCTTTTAAGATTGTGCCTGTAGTATCTTTCCATATTGCAACTCAGGGCTAGAATTTGGTTTTTTGGTTCTTTTAGCTTGAGAAATGCTGAATGAATTATTCCCTTTTTACTTTACCACTCCAGCTTTTTGCATATTTTATTATAATATTTTGCTTAATTCTTTCAAGCTGTCCTTTGAAATCTTCTGTTCAAATATTTTACTTCAGAATTTCTTCAGTTTGTTTTGGTTTCTTGACACTGTAATGCAACCTTTGTAGTCTCTTTTCATACCCTTTTTGGTTTTTCCATCTTCCTCCTTTGTAATGGTTTTGCTTTGTTCATGACTGATATCTTTGATATCATCCCAAAGTTCCTCTCATCTTTGATCATTGGTTGTTAATCCCTCAGATCTGTTCTTGAGACGATTCTTAAATTGCACTGAGACAGACTCAAGGTCATATTTTGGCTCCTGTAGAGTAGTATTACTTTTTTTAAGCTTCAATTTAAACTTACACATGAGTAATTTGATGGTCTTTTCCATAATTAGTACCTGTTCTGGGTTTGGTTGCAGATACGTATGTTGAACAACTAATTCACAAAACCAGACTCTATGAAGAGGATTGTGACATTGAATGGGAGGAAGATTATCAACAACCTGTGTTGTGCTGGTGACAGAACTTTGTTGAAATTGTGGGGGGTATGAAACATTTGCTGCAGAAGATCTAGGACTTTGGTATGAATTGCACCTCAACAGCACGATGACAAAGATCATCACCACAGGCCTAATAGTCAACATTATGATAGATGGGGAAAAGATCAAAGCTGTCAATGATTTAATCTTGCTTGAATCAACAATCAACACCCCTGGTACAAAACAGTCAGGAAATCAGGAGAAGTATTGCATTAGACAAATCTGCTGTCAGGAAACCTCTAAAATAGAGAAGACATGGTGTCGGTTCGAAGACTAAAGTGTGTCTGATTCAGGCTGTGGTCTTCTGAATCACCTGTTATACACCAGTGAGCTGGATAATAAGTAAGGATGACAGAAGAATTGATGCCTTTCACTTGTGGTGCTGGAGAAGAGTACTGAATATCCCATGGAGTGTCAAAAGAACAAAGAGATATGTCCTAGAAAGAGTAGGCAAGATTGTTCCTTGCAAGCCAGAATGACAAAACTTCATTTTTCATAATTTGGTCATGTGATACATGCCATGGTCTTTGCAATCACTTGCTATGTATCAGAGAGCTGCACAATGACTAGGGATTATAGGAGAATTGATGCCTTTGAGCTGTGATGTTGGAGAAGAGTATTGAATATACCATACACTGCTAAGAAAAGGAAAAGGTTCATCCTGGAGAGTGTTAAACTAGGCTGCTCTTTTGAGGCAAGTATTCTGAATCTTTGTCTGACATATTTTGAACATGTTTCAAGGAGGGATAAGTGCTCGGAGAATGATGTCATGCTTGGGTGGGTGGAGGGACGGCACAGGAGGAGAAGATTTGCTATAAGGTGGATTGATTCAGTGACTGAGGTAATCAAGGTAAGTGTGTCAGAGACAGTGAAATTTGCGCAGGATAGAGTAGGGTTTAGGGCTATTGTACATAGGGTCGCTATGAGTTGCAGGTGACTCACCAGCACATAACAACAACAGTTAGGTGAGTCTGTGCCTTGGAAATCATTCTTGGAAAGATGAATGTCAGCAAAGGAGAAGAAGAACCCAATGAGATGGTTTGATAATGTAAATTCAGCAATGGGCTCTAATATCTCAAAGATGATGAAAATGGCACGGAATAGAGTAGATTTAAGGTTGGCTGTTTATAGGTTTTCTGTGAGTCGTACAATAACAGGTTTGGAGGACCTGAGATGGATTGGTATGGGCCAATTTGAATGACACAATCATATGATCTTCTACACAAAAAATGAAAATATGAGGAAAAATAGAGTCATATTCATGGTCAAAAAGTCCATTTCTAGATTCATCTTGAAATTCAATGTTGTGAATGACTCTATAATATAAGGAATATCTGTTAATGCTAGTATCATTCAAATATATGCACCAACAAATAGAGCCAAAGAAGAGGAAATAGCATAGTTCTACCAACTGTTGTAGTCAGAAATCTATCAAACATGCAAGCAAAATTAATAATAACTGGTGAGTGGAATGCAGAAGTTGGGAACAAGGAAGAAAAATTAGTGGTTGGAATATGTGGTCTTGGTGACAGAAATGAAGGTAGAGATAGAGAATGATAGAATTTCATACAATCAATGATTTATTAATTGTAAGTATCTTTTATTAAAAACACAAATTGTCACTATACACAGAGGCCTCACCTGATGGACTACATAGGAATCAGATTGACTACATCTGTGGAAAGAACTCTTGGAGAAATTGAATATCAGCTGTAAAAACTAGGCTAAATGCTGATTATTGAACAGACCATCAACAATTTATGTATAAGTTCAAACTGAAACTAAAGAAAATTAAAATAAATCCCTAAGAACAAAATATGTTTTAAAAACCACCTCAGAAACAGGCTTGAGTCCTTAAACGTTAACGAATGAAGAGCAAATTAGCTGTGGGATGGTGTCAAGAATATTATCCATGAAGAATGCAAAAGATCATTACAAAGACAGGGGAGGAAGAAAACACTGACATCATGCTCGAAAGAGTGGAGGGACAATGTAGGAGAGGAAGACCTTGGATGAGATAGATTGATACAGTAAGTAGGGCAAAGTGTGTCAGAGTCAATGAAATTGGCTCAGGACAGTGTAGGCGTCAGAGCTGTTGTACATAGGGTTACTATGAGTCAAGGAAGCTTGATGGCACAAAACACCAGCAACAATCTGTGCAGTGTCAGCTAAGAGAATACGCCATCCCCTTTTCCTTATGACTCAGGGTGAAGTCTCTCTCAGGGAGGAGTGATAGGGAATGGCAAAGGACACACTGACAAAGAAGATTAAGCAGAACTGGCTTTGACAAGCACTGTGGCATTTGGACAAGAACAAACTGGGAGGAGGGTAGAGAGAATAGTGCAACAATGAATGAGTGGAAGCCCAAAATCTCTGTAAATGTTTATGAAAATTAATAAAATATAATTATAGAAAAAAAAAGAATAAACATTTATTATTCTACCAAAACAGGTACAGTTCCAGAATTTAGTTATCTTCTGAATAAACTTTAATTTTTGTATTCTAATGAACTTTCAATCTTTATTTTTAATTTTGTGAGTACTCATTGTTTAATTTTGCATATGCATTTCATTTATCATGATTCGTCATTCTCATCATTCTTCATCTTTTACAGTTATAAAAAACTTCACTGTTATTTAAAAATAGTTAATAACCTTTTCAATTATTTTTTAAGGCATTAAAATGCAGCATCCCAAACCAGTTAAAATGAGTATGTATGTATGTATGTATTTAAATTACATTTAACACCATTCATAAAAATTCTGGTATAGTCTGTGGGAAGTTGCACTACTAAGAGAAGGTGGCATCTCTCTGGGAGTTCGTATCCACTAGCTGTTCCAAGAAACAAAGATGCGGAATTTTCTACTGCATAGTTTAGAGTGTTAGACAATTCATGGAAAGCCAGATATAAGGTGGTTCTTATTCAAGAGCAGTAAGTTTGAGAGTGTTGAGTCTTATACAAAGTAGTTTGCATTATCATGAATATTCAGGTGTTTTCTTTTCTCTCTAATGCAATTTTAGCTTTAGATTGAAAAGATTATTGGCAGTTGATTTTCATGCCCTTCATGTCATCCAGAAACTTATTAACAGCTGAAGCAAAATGAATTTGTAGTAATATTATCAAATTCCACATGGACACATAAAGTACAACAAGTAGAATATCCAGCCAATATTGACCATTTGGCTAAAAAGTAATGCACACTAATTGTCAAAAAGAACAACTGATTAAATTGATACAATGGATTCACTCCATTAAAAATGTCATTTGACATTTTTAAAAATTAGCAAAAAAATGAAGAAATAGAAAATACAAATTGTTACATTTACAGTCTCTGTTTTTATATATTTCTTCTTTTGTAAGTACAATAGTGGCTTCAAGAAAACAGGTCACTTTTATTGGGTTAGATTTAGTAGTGTTTGGAAATATACAAAATGTCAAATTTTTTAATATCTTGGTAGTATGATTCTAATTTTGTTGCCAACATTCTGTTATTCCATTTGGTAAAAGCTTCTATTCTGTATTTTTTTAATAGATGTGAAAAATGTCAAAAAACACACTTCTAATGTCAGCATTGAAATTATCAAATTTTAAATTATTTGCATTTAAATGAATCTATTTTTTCAAGCCAAATGATGTATTTTACAGTGTAAGAATTTGAGGAATACATTTTCTTTGTTTTTATAGTCAGTGTGGAATTTTAAATACTGCCTCTTCCACATAATTAGAGACTTTAGACCATCTAGTTATTTCATTGTGAATCTCTCTTTAGTAGTAAAAATGGAACTCAATTTTTAACTATTTGTAAGAATTCATTTCACAGAAGTTAACATTTAGAGTAGATTTTAACACATATTAAATATTTCATTATTGTCATTGGTAACTTTTTCTTCCAGTTATTCCATGTCTTATTGAGAAAAACTGTTCATAGAGTATTATTGACCATAATATTTACAGAACCAAATCTCCACCTTTTCTTTTTAAATACTAGAAGGAAATAGTAAGAATCTTTTGTGAAAAACAACGTACTCAAACTTTGTAAATAAATCAAAGTAATATAAAAAATTTTTAAAAGATGCATTAATAAAATAAATGACAAGAAATAAAAAAAAATACGACTGGGTAAGAAGTATAGCCTTCAATCACACACTGTGCCACTCAGGAACCTGATTGTCCAATGTTGTCATTGTTAGGTTTCTTTGAGTCAGCTTTGATTCATATTGACCCTTTACACAACTGAATGAAACCCTACCAAACATTATGCCAAAGTGAAAATCAATACCAATCATAAAGGTTTATTAGTGATTATACTCCTTATTTTTTCCCCTATATTTTTATTGTTTTGCAGGCATTCATATAAACATGATACTTCATGCCTGTGCATTATATTTCATATAATCTTTCATTGAATTGTTTTTTGGTCATGTACATTATCCTTGATACAGTCATTCATATATAATTTATGTAATTAATTAGTATTAATCATCCTGTTTATTACTGTTTTTTCAAATTCCCATTTAATCTTTCCTGTTCCTTCACCTACCCCAATCTAACCACTAGCATCTGCTATCCTACTGACTTCCCCGTCATTCCTTTTCTGCACCTTCTTCCATTCCCTTTCCCCTTTTGAACAATAAAATATATTTTGCTCAGTTATCTTCTTTTTATAATAATGGTCCTGTGCAGTACTTTTCCTCATGAGACTGAGTTATTTCACTCAGGATGATGCTTTCTATACACTCTCATGTTATATAGTATTTTACAAAATTATTTCACATGAGCATCATCAAGTGTTGCTGCTTTGAAGTAAACAGCAAAAAATAAGGCCCCAGGAATAGATGGAATACCAATTGAAGTATTTCAGATAACAGATGTTGCCCTGGATGTGCTCACCAAGTTGTGCCAAGAAATCTGGAGAACAACCACTTGGCCA
>NW_006400492.1:4156-7872 GCF_000299155.1 Elephantulus edwardii | reverse complement strand
GTTCTCACATTCCATGTCCCAATCACCAGTGTCTGCTTACAACTGTTCCTCTTCCTTTGTATTTCCATACTTGAAAACTCAACCTCCTTTGCCGTTTCTGTTATCTATATGTGTTCTGTTGTACATAGGGTTTTCAGAGGCCTGCTATTTCAGAAGTTAGCAATAATTTGTTGTGATCCCCACAGTCAAATGACTTTACATAGTCATTGAAACCCAGATAAACACTCCTCTATCTTTGCTTTCAGCCAAGATTCACTTAGCATTGGCAATAATGTCTTTAGTTCCATGGCCTCTTCTAAACCTAGCCTGTATTTCTTTTGATAGTTTTCTGTTGACATACTGTTGCAGTTTTTTTTAGAGAATCTTCAGTAGTATTTTACTTGCCTGTAATGTCAGTTATATTGTTCAGTAACTTTCACATTCTTTCAGATCTCTCTGTGGACCTCTTCCAGTCAGTTGGACAAGTAGTTCTGCTCCAGATTTCTTGGTACCATTTGATAAGCTCGTCCTGGGCACCATCTGTATGTTGGAATATGTCAGTTGATTTTCCATCAATTCCTAGGGACTTGTTTGTTGTCAGTCCCTTCAGAGCAACATGAACACATGAACTACCTCTTTAATCAACATTGACTCATGATTATATATTGTTTCATGAAATCTTCTGTGTCAGCCAATTTTTTCTGGTCCAGTGACTGTTTACTAGTTCTATATTTTTTTTTAGTATTATTATGAATGTTTGCTTTATTACATTAACTCAGGTCATTTGTCATTATTTCTCTTTCATGGATGGGAAAACTGAGACTCAGACAAAAAGTACTTTGATGTGGTCCAGACATTTGGTGAAGAGATGTGAGAAAGGAAAGTGGTTCCAAGAGAGGTTGTTGTGAGTCTTCTTCTTCTCCCCATTGCCTGCCGGGACTGGGACTGCTGGTATCTGCTTCAAGGGCTTCTGCTCCACCCCTGTGATACCACAAGCCAAGAAAACCTTCTTTCTTTGAGAGGCTGAGAAGGAGCATCAATGCCAAGGGGCCCAGGGCTGGCAGCACCCAAGAAGCCACAGACCCAGAACAAGGGGCCCAGGTGAGAATAGAGGCAGGAGCCTGAACCAGTGGTTCACAGCTCTGGAGCTACAGGGACTCCTGAGAACCTAATGCCCCTCAGCATGTGGGGACTCTGCTGAAGTAGGCCCATGTGTCTACAGTAGAGGGGAGTTAAGCAGATTCTTCAGAAGCTGAATGAACTCAAAGCTAATGTGTTCCTGCTAAAGGAAGAGCTTCCCTACTTCCAAAAGGAGTTGCTCACAGACCGCAAGGTGCCTGGGATTTTGCTGGAAGCCATGAAGGTGGCTATCCACAAGCAGTGTAAGAAATCAAGGCGAAGATGTTAGGGATCCCAGAGGAAGCACAGAGCAGTGATGATGAGGATAACTCATGGATACTGCTTCCCAGTCATAAGAAAGATTAACTTCCACTTCCTGAATCCAGAATACTTCTATCTTCTTTTAATCCTTCCTGGATCATTTAATATTCTGCCCACAGCATTCTTAAATATTTCAGCTTAAGGCTTAAATTTGTTCTTCAATTCTTTCAGCTTAAGAAATGCCATTGATATTATGATTATCACAGAAATCCAGAATTAAGGTTGCATAGTGGAGTGCATTTGGGGCGGGGTGGGGGAGAAGGGAAGGGTCAGGGTGCAGGGAAGAGGGGAGAATGGGGGGGATTGTATACCAAGATCTTTTGCTTTTCAAAGAGAGGAGAGAACTGGGGTGAGAAGGGTAAAGAAAAAAGTGCAACAATGAATGAATGAAAATTTAAAATCTTTCTATATGTTCATTAAAAATAATAAAATAAAATAAAATAAATGCCATTGAGTTCAGTCCTTTTGGTTTTCCACCTCCAGCTCCTTAACACTTTACTTTGTCTTCCCAAGTTTCCCTTTGAAATATTCTGTTTATCACCCTTAACTTCCTGATTCCTTCCCTTTGCTTTGACTTGTCAGCTCTCTAGTGCAATATTCAGAATCTCTACTGACATACATTTCAGTCTTTTTTTTTTAACCCCCTTTTTTTGGCAATGACCTCTTGTTTTCTTCACAAATGATATTCTTAATATTCACTCAACTCTCATCTGGTCTTTGTTAGAATTCAAGGTGTCAAACCTGTTACCGAGGTGACTTTAAAATTCAGGAGTGTTAAATTCAAGTTTAAATTTTGGTTCTTGTGGAATTGATTTTTTTTTTTAGCTTTAGTTCGAAATTGCACATAAATAGATGATGGTCCGTTCTACAATCAACACCTGACGTAATTTTCAGAACTGATATTGAGCTTTTCTGGTAATTCTTTCCACAGATGTAGTCAAGGAGATTCCTGTGTGTATCATCAAGTAAAGTTCCCACCCCCTAAAATTCCACTGGGATTTTCTAACAGATGTTTCAAGCAACAAAGTCCCTTTACCCAAATTAGTTTCAGAAAGGTCCCGTGTTTCAAAGCCAGAAATTTTTCTCAGTCATTTCTGTAATGTCACTCCAGTAATGTTTCCTCCTCCCAAAATTCCACTGGGACTTGCTAATAGTAAGGAGATTCAAGCAACAAAGACCCCTGTCCCAAATTAGTTTTGAAAAGATCTTGGATTTTGGAAGCCAGAGATTTTTCATAATCACTTCTACCTCAGGTAAATTCCCCTCCCCTCAAAATTCTACTGGGCTTTGCTGACAGTAAAGAGATTCGAGCATCAAAGACCGTCAACATTCAAGCAATTTAAGATTGTGAAAATAAAAAATCTTCACAATGTGACCAATAAAAGAGAGTATAATGAACAGGGAAAGGATTTAAGTTGTCAAGAATTTTAGTTTACTTGATCCATAATCAACACCCATAGAAGGAGCAATTGAGAAATCAAATGGAACTTGGCATATGGAAAATCTACTGTGAAGGACCTTTTTAAAATATGGAAGAGCAAAGATGTCAGGTTAAAAACTAAGATGCACCTGCAGAAAGCCACGATATTTCCAGTTGTTTCATGTGCATGTGAAATTTAGACAAACTAATAAGAGAGAGAAGGAAGTTAATGGTGCCTTTGAACTATGGTTTTGGCAAAGAATAGTAAATAATATCGTTGATTGCCAAAGGGATCTCTGGTGGCCTGGTCATCAGTTACATTGTTGCTAACCCCAAACCTGTGCCTCTCTAGTGGTTAGAACCAGTGGCTCCTTTTTCAAAGACTGACTCATCCTGAATACAGGTCCAAATTATGTGAGACAATATTTCATCATTCTTGCCTGTAAGGAGCTGTCCGAATGAACTTTATTAGAGGCTTATCAGTTCTTTGGGCAGTGCATGGGACATTATTCAGTATTCTTCTCCAGTAATACAATTAAAGGGCACCAATTTGTCTCCTGTATTCATTGCCCCACTTTCAAATGCATAGAAAATAATTGGAAAAAACAAAACACCAAAACATCCCATAGCTTAAATTGTGCACACCTTAGTCTTTAAACTGAAGTCATTATGGCTTAGCACTCTGAAGACTTCCTTGACAATATATTTTCCCAGTGTAACAAGATTGACTCTCAATTTATTGACTACTACTAATACAAAAATCAAAAGGGCCGAACTTGCTCAGCATTTCTTAAGCTCAAGGAACTGAAGAACAAATTCAGACCTCGAGTTGCCATAATCAAGGATGCTTTCGGCAGAATGTTAAATGATCCAGGAA
>NW_006400492.1:1861-3686 GCF_000299155.1 Elephantulus edwardii | reverse complement strand
TTAGATGGATCTTGGCTGAAAGCAGGGAATGACAGAGGAATGTCTATCTGTATTTCATTGACTATGCAAAGGCATTTGACTGTGTAGATCATAACAAAGTATGGCTGACTCTGAGAAGAATGGGAATCCCAGAACACTTGATCGTTCTAATGCGAAACCTATACTTGGACCAAGACGCAGTCATCACAACAGAGCAAGGGAACATGCATGGTTCAAAATTGGGAAGGGTGTACGCCAGGGATGTGTCCTGTCTCCATACCTTTTCAACCTGTATGCAGAACAGATTATCTAGGAGAATGGGCTCTATGAGGAGAAATGTGGGGTCAAGATTGGAGGACGATTTATCAACATTCTGCGTTATGCAGATGACACAACATTGCTTGCTGAAACTGAGGAGGACATGAAGCACCTGCTGCAGAGGTTCAAGGACTGCAGCCCCAAATATGGTTTGAGGCTCAATGTCAAGAAGACAAAGATTCTCACCACTGGACCAATTGACAATATCAGGATGGAGGGTGAGGAGACTGAGATTGTCCACAGCTTTAGTTTGCTTGGCTCCACAGTCAACACTCTTGGCACCAGTAGCCAGGAAATGAAAAGGTGCATTGCCATGGGAAAGTCTGCTGTTAGGGTCCTCTCCAAAGTACTGAAGAGCAATAGTGTCTCTCTGGAGACTAAGGTGCATCTGATACAGGCCATGGTCTTTGCAATCACTTGTTGTACATCAGACAGTTGGACAATGACCAAGGAGGATAGAAAGAGAATTGATGCCTTTGATCTGTAGTGCTGGAGAAGAGTATTGAGAGTACAATGGACAGCTAGAAAAACAAACAGATTCATCCTGGAAAGGGTTAAACTGGCTGGCTCCTTGGAGGCAAGAATTCTGAGGCTCTACCTGACATACTTTGGACATGTTGTGAGGAGAGACTGGTCCTTGGAGAAGGACATCATGCTTGGGAAGGTGGAGGGACAGCGCAGGAGGGGAAGTCCCTCTATGAGGTGGATTGATTCAGTGACTGGGGTAATCGGAATGGGAGTGTCAAAGACAGTGCGATTGGCAGAGGACAAAGCTGTGTTTAGGGCTGTTGTATTCCATCACTTCCTAGGAATTTAGTCCTTAACTACTGTCAGTTATTTAAGTCAATTCCTTAGTTACCATTTCATTTGAAAGAGGCAATGGTTGATGATAACACGATTATGGATAGAACAAAACAAAAATACTTGCATCTGAATATTTCTTAATAAAATTAACAGTACAAAAATCAAGTATCACAAAAGTTATATTACAATGTATATACGCTTGGGTAAATGGGGGGGTAATCATAGGGTTACATAATTTGAAGTGTGGAGGGAAGAGTGGGTAAAGGAAATTGGAAAGACCTAGAATGAGAAAAATAATGTATATGAACTTTGTAAGTAAATCAACATAAACAATATTTAAAAATAAACTATAATTAGATGTGCATGAGGATTTGACTCTTAGATGAATCCATTCATCTATTTATCCTCTCCTGGTTGTAGATTTTTCACATGCAGGAGCACTGTTCGTGTTGTGGATTGGGACTTCTAGGTTCTTCCAGGCTTCTCTCTTTTTTTTTTTTGCATAATAATCTTTTTTTTATTAAATTTTATTAGTTTTGATGAACATTTGCAGAGATTTTGGGTTTTCATTCATTCATTGTTGCACTGTTTTCTCCACCCTCATCCCCAGTTTGTTCTTCTTCCCCCTATGTCTGTTTTAATTGTCCAATTGCCACAATGCTTGTCAAAGCCAGTTCTGATTAATCTCCTTTGTCAGTGTGTCCCTTGCCATTCCCTATCACTC
>NW_006400492.1:0-687 GCF_000299155.1 Elephantulus edwardii | reverse complement strand
CCTTTATCTTGTTGTGGTGCTCAAGTATTTCATAAATTCTGGATATAAGTCTCTTATCTGATATGTTATTACCGAATACTTTTTCCCAATCAGTGACCTCCCTTTTTACCCTGCTGGAGAAGTTTTTGGATGTGCATAGGGATTTGAGTCTTAGAAGATCCCATTCATCTACGTTTTCTTCTCCTGGTTGTAGGTCAGGCTATTCTTTAATGAAGTTTATTGTCCTTAGTTTTATTCCTAAGTCCATGATCCACTCTGACTTGGTTTTTGTGTATGGAGTGAGGTGTGGATCTTGCCTGAATTTTCTACAGATAGATTCCTTATTTTGGCAGCACCATTTGTTTAAAAGGCTGTCATTCCCCCACTTAACTGATTTTATCTCTGTGCCAAAAAGCAGTTGACTGATCAGGTAAATTGGCTGATTTCTAGACTCTCAATTCTACTCCATTGATCTATGTATCCGTTATTGTACCAATACAATGCTGTCTTGACCACCATAGCACTTTAGCAGGACTTGAAATCAGGAAATGAGAATCTTCCTGTCTTTTTTCTCTTTCTAAGGAGTCATTGCTTAGAAGTCCAGGGCTTCTTTCCATTCCAAATGAAACTGGAGATTGCCTTTTCAATCTCATTAAAGAATGGAATTGGCTTTTGGGTTGGGTTTTCTTTGTTAAGGTTTTTTTAAAA
>NW_006400491.1:37533-39423 GCF_000299155.1 Elephantulus edwardii | reverse complement strand
AATATCTCATCACGAGATTAAATAATTGGGAGTCAATCTAACTAGAAACACAAAGGATCCATTCAAAGAAAATTAGAAAACATTACTACAAGAAACAAAAAGAGATCTAGAAGATGGAAGAATATGCCTTGCTCTTGGTTAGGAAAACTCAATACTGTGAAAATAACAATACTACCAAAGGCAATTTACACATTCAGTGCAACCTAGATACAAATGCTAAACCCATTCTTCAACAAGATGGAAAAAGCAGTCTCCAGTTTCATTTGGAATGGAAAGAAGCCCCGAATAAGCAAAGAGATACAAGTAGGAGACATCTCATGCCCTGATTTTAAATCCTACTGCACTGCACTGGTGGTCAAGACAGTATAGTACTCATACAATGACAGACACATAGATCAATGGAATAGAATTGAGAACCCAGAAATCAGCCCATCTACCTATTGTCAACTGATTTTTGACAAGGAGAGGAAATCCGTTAAGTGGGAAAATGACAGCTTTTTTAAACAAATGATGTTGGCAAAATTGGAAAACCATCTGCAGAAAATTAAAAAAAAATCACACCTCACACTATATACAAAAACCAACTCAAAGTGGAACAAGGACCTAGGACTATAAACTTCATTAGGAAAAGCTTGGAAGAACCCTAGAAGCAATAACGAACAACTTGAACAGTCTTCCAAGCATGAAAAACCTACAACCAGGAAAAGATAAAATAGATGCATTTCCAAAAACTTCTCCCACAGTGTAAAATGGGAAGCCACAGAGTGGGGGGGAAAATATTTGGTAACAACATGTATGATAAGGGACTTTTAGCTAGAATTTATAGAATACTCAAATGCCACAACAAGATAAAGATAAACAACCCAATTGAAAAATGGGTACAAGATATGAACAGACACTTCACCAAAGAAGACATTCAGATGGTGAACAAAACACATGAAGAAATGTTCAAAATCCCTAGCTCTAAGACAGATGCAAATCAAAACAACTATGAGATATCACCAAGTTGTGCCAAGATACCTGAAGGACAACCACTTGTCCAACTATAACTGCATGAGATCAATATTTGTTCCCATTCCAAAGAAAAGTGACCCAACAAAATGCAGAAATTATCAAACAATACCATTGATACTACATGCAAGCAAGATTCTGCTGAAGATTATCCAAAAATTACTGGAACAGCACATTTACAGAGGACTGCCTGAAGTGCAGGTTAGATTTAGAAGAGGCTGTAGTACTGGGATATTATAGCTAATGTCAGATGGATCTTGGCTGAAAGCAGAGATTATCAGAGAAATGTCTGTGTTTCATTGACTATGCAAACGCATTTCACTGTGTAGGACACAACAAACTGTGGCTGACTCTGAGAAGAACGGGGATCCTAGAACACTTGATTGTGCTTATGCAAAACTTATACTTGAACCAGGAGGCAGTTATCAGAACAGAGCAAGGAAACATTGCATGGTTCAAAATTGGGAGGGGTATGACTAAGGGTGTGTCTATCTCCATATCTTTTCAATTTATATGGAAAACAGATTATCTGGGAAGCTGGGCTCTATGAATAGAAACGTGGCATCAGGAGGAGACTCATCAAGAATCTACATCATGCAGATGACACAACCCTGCTTGCTGAAACTGAGGAGGGCCTGAAGCGCCTGCTGCAGAAGGCCAAGGACTACAGCCTTCAGTGTGGATTGAAGCTCAACATCAAGAAAACAAAGATTCTCATCACTAGGCCAACTGGCAGCATCATGATAGATGGTGAAGGCACTGGGACTATTAACAGCTTCAGTGTGCTTGGCTCTACAATCAACATTCTTGGTACTAGCAGCCAGGAAATTAAAAGACAAATTGCATTGGGAAAGTCTGCTGTCAGAGACCTCTCCAAAG
>NW_006400491.1:0-708 GCF_000299155.1 Elephantulus edwardii | reverse complement strand
AATCGGGATGGGTGTGTCAGAGGCAGTGTGGTTGGCGCAGGATAGAGCAGGGTTTAGGGCTGTTGTGTATAGGGTCGCTATGAGTCACAAACGACTCAACAGCACATAACAACAACAACAACTGATATTAAGTCAAGAAAAATTTTCACATAAAAAGAAATATTCTTTGATGGTTACCAGTAGTGGGAGGGGAAGGAAGAACAAATAAATCCATGTTATAAGTGCATACACATTTGGTAGCTGATATTTTTACTTATGTATCTACATATACTACAAATATGTTCATGAATATAGTTGAATAAATAAACTTATGTAGAGCATAGTAAAACATCAGAAGTTAGAAAAAAACTTCTTAGACATAACCATAAGCTACTGGAAGCTTATGATCATAGTTTCAGAAGATATCAAGGTCAGGTGGTACAACATATTCCACAGAGGAAATATTCTACATCCCACTTTCATGGCTGTTGACTGGAGGCTCAAAAGCTTATACAATAAGGGTATGAGCAGCACTAAAGAGAAGGAAAACACAGGCACACAAGAGTTTCTAATGCAAGTATTGCAATATATGTTAAAAAATATGTTTGGGCACAAGAAGGGCTACGCAGTGCACAAGAAGGGAGACGCGGCGCACTAAGTTTTATTTGCTGAGAACTGGTGAATTGGCAGCTTAATATCTGGGAACAGACTGCAACCCCTAACTCCCAG
>NW_006400490.1:39260-41164 GCF_000299155.1 Elephantulus edwardii | reverse complement strand
GAGTGATAGGGAATGGCAAGGGACACACTGACAAAGGAGTTTAATCAGAACTGGCTTTGACAAGCACTGTGGCAATTGGATAATTAAAACAGACATAGGGGGAAAGAAGAACGAACTGGGGAGGAGGGTTGAGAAAACAGTGTAATAGTGAATGAATTAAAACCCAAAATCTCTGTAAATGTTCACTAAAACTAATAAAATTTAATAAAAAAATTAAAAAAGGACCAGGGGGGAACACTGATGATTGAACAACTATTCCATAAATAAGTGCTTGCCACTTTTTAGTGACACTTTTTGGTATGTGAATGTCCCTAAATCCATATCTAGTCGTGGTGTATATATTTTAGTTTGCTTATGTTTAATAAAAAGATCTTTTCCATAATGTGAGTCATCCAAGAGGAAACACCAGTTACCAAGGAGATTTGTGATGAATCAGAGACAGGATATGTAGATCTATTTTATTTACTTAACTCAGGAGACTTTACATCGAAAAATAGAACAAATGATATCCAACTAATGACTTTTTATTGGCAAAAAAGGAAGATAGGGTTTTGTTATTTATTTCTAACTACAGAAACAAATTAGGAAGTATAACTTGTATAGACTCTGTTCAAAGAAATCAGAGCATTACTCTTAAGCATGTTTGATTTTGGAAAACAAATGTTATGCAAGGATGAAGAGTTCTAGCAGATTCGACTAAGGATAACAAGACACACAGACCATCCTAAGGATCTACCCAGGATGCTCTTGAAAGTAGAAAGTGAGGAGATGTCAACATTCAAGTGCAATCTGACGCTCTCCAACACAAAGGCAGTGCCAATAGAAAAGGACTGACTCCTAACTTAGTTCAACCTGACTAGAATGAACTGTGTGGACAACCATTTGGAAAGGTGGATTAGATTTTGCTATGTCCTGATCAAAGTACCTGCTGGAGATTCAGCAGTGTGTATGTTCTGACCTAACAGCAAAAATCAACAGCAATGATAAAAGAAAGATCAATTCTTCTATCCTAAAGTTTCTTCACTGATTCTCATGATATTTTTGCTATAAGTTTCAATGTGTTTGTGATCTGAAGTTTCGGCATTGCTGTCTGAGGAGAATCAAAAGCTATTGCTAAATGAAATCTTTTACAAAAATAACAAAGGAGGCATGAACGTATCAGTTGAGAGTCGGAAGTATCCTGGTGTTGGTGGAAATTAGCATAATGCCCATGAATCATGTGAGTTAAACAGACTGAGAGGAGCCTTGAAAGGAGTCTGCAAGGCAGACAAAAAGTTGGAAAAACTGTGGAAGCACCAAGGTTTAGAAAATAAAGTTTGACTCCAGCATCTCAATTTTGATTATTTCCTTTCATCACTGTTTGGTTTTTTGTTGATTTTTTTTTCCCTCCTGAGCGACCATTAGAATACTGGAAAAATACTATCATTTGAGAAACCTCATTACCTCTCATTCCATTTTCTTTTTCTTTGTTTTTTTTCCTTCCATGAAAACATCCTTTAAAATTTTGAATGGAGAAAAAGATCCCAAAGAGTCTTGGGAACAGAAGAATTCTGTGAACTACAAATTTTTATATAGGTTCCCCCACAAATGGTGAAAATCCAGATGAATATAATTGGAAGGAAAGTGATCTCTGGCTGGTAACAGTTGAAATCTTCCCTGAAACTTCAGGTCAAGTATTGCTAAGGCTGCGAAGGGTCAAGGACTGCAGCCTTCAGTATGGACTGAGGCTCAGTGTCAAGAAGACAAAGATTCTCACCACTGGAACAATTGGCAGCGTCAGGATGGATGGCGAAGAGATTGAGAGTGTTCACAGCTTCCGTTTGCTCGGCTCCACAGTCAACACTCTTGGCACCAGCAGTCAGGAAATCAAAACGCATATCGCGATGGGAAAGTCTGCTGTTAGG
>NW_006400490.1:36225-38893 GCF_000299155.1 Elephantulus edwardii | reverse complement strand
ATTCGGGATGGGTGTGTCAGAGGCGGTGCGGTTGGCGCAGGATAGAGCAGGGTTTAGGGCTGTTGTGCATAGGGTCGCTATGAGTCGAAAACGACTCGATGGCACATAACAACAACAACAACAACTTAATCAATTAAGCTTTGGGTGATATTTCTGAACTTATGAGGGGAGAAAAGTAAGCATTAGATTTTTAGAGTATGAAAAATTGGGAATCAAGAATTAAATGAGCTACAACAACTCATTCCTTTGCTTTTTACATTTCAGATAAGAATTATGAGAACTTAATAATTTACAAAAGATAAAAAAACCTAATGAGTTTCTCAGTGCTCAGGTGAAAGATTTTTATGGGAGAGTAATTTGGGATTTAGTGTGATGGCATAATTTTGCTGTTTTATCTCTTGAATAAATAAAAGTGGCTGTAACATTTGCAGTGTGAATTGAAAGGATTCAAGTATATGGTCATATTATTCTGACAACTTTATGAAATTGGACATCATATCGTATTGATCTATAGTGCCTCTAGTTTCAAGTTAAATGAGGGCACAGAAAATAACTGCTCTTTTAGTGGGAAAAATAAAAACAAAGTTGGTGATAAATGTATAGTGGCTTGAACAAAATAGAAATAGAACCTGTATGGGGGGGGGAACCTACAGCACAAAATAACAATAAAAATAAGCAAGTATGAAATCTTTGACTATGAAAACTGCCAATAATGTGTTTTTCTGCCAAAACTCTATAGCCGGAGCTGGAGTATATGGAGCACAGACCTCCATAATGGTGTTCTCCTACTTACAACGCAAGGGGCAATATGTTGTTAAGTGCAGTCAAGTTGACTATGACTTACAGTGACTCCATGAACAACAGATCTGAACCTTGCCCTATCCTGTGCCATCCTCATGATGCCATATTCAAGCCCATGATGGCAGTTACAGTGTCAATTTATCTGATTGAAAGTCTTCCTGAAAAGTTCTTCCTGAAAAGTCATGGCATCCCCAAGAATATATTCCACAATGAAAGAAGTCCCCAAAAGTGATCTAACGGTGGAATTAACTGGAAAATCACATGGATTCCAATCCATGACAACTCCATGAGTACCATAACAAAACTGTACCCCACAGAGGTTTTCAATAGCTGATTTATTTTATTTATTAATTTTAATGACCATTAACAGAGACTTTGGTTTTCCTTCCATTCATAAATGCATTTTTCTCCCTGCCTACCTCTCCCCCTTCAATTTTCTCTTCTCATTGAAAAGTAAAAGAAAAATTCTTTCATTGTGCAATCCCTCCCTTCAAGTTCACTCCACTATGCAGCCTTCATTCTGAACCCCCGTCATAATAATCATATGTAATCATATATCACTTTTAAACAGTTCTCCCCTCATCTGTTTCAATGCCATATGCATTATTTGTCTCCTTTTTCTCAGTCTCTCCTCAACCCAGATATTAGTTCCGTTTTACAACAGTGGCACTATGCAGTATCTGTCTCTTTATGACTGAGATATTTTACTCAGCATAATGTCCTCCACGGTCATCCATTTTGAATAATATTTCATTAGTTCTTTGTTTTTCACTGCAGCATAGTATATATACCAGAGCTTCTGTATCCATTTGTTTGTTGATGGGCACTTAAGTTGTTTACAACACTATGCTATCGTGAAGAAAGCTGCAAAGAACCTGGGTGTGCATGTATCTTCTTGGGAGGCAGTTATGGTTTCTTTGGGATATATTCCCCACAGTGGAATTGCTGGGTCAAATGGTATTTCTATTTGGAACTTTTTGAGAAAACACCATACAGCCTTCCATAGTGGTTGCATGATTTTACCCTCCCACCAACAGTGAATAAGGATTCCAGTTTCTTCACAAACTCTTCAGCATTTAATACCTGCTGCTCTGTTAAATTTTGCTATTCTTACTGAGGTGAGATGGTGTCTCATAGTTGTTTGATCTGTATCTCTCTTAGAGCTAGGGACTTTGAACATTTCTTCATGTGGGTGTTTGCCATCTGAATGTCTTCTTTGATAAAGTGTGTTCATATCCTGTGCCTGTTTTTCAGTTGGGTTATTTACCTTTATCTTGTTATTGTGCTTGACTATTTTGTAAATTCTAGATATAAGTTCCTTTTCTGAAATGTCATTATCAAATATTTTTTCCCCACTCTGTGGCTTCCCTTTTTACCCTGTTGGAGAAATTTTTGGATAGGGATTTGATTCTTAGAAGGTCCCATTCTTCTAATTTATCCTTTCCTGGTTGTAGATTTTTCAGGATGCTTGGAAGACTGTTTATGATGTGAATTAGACTTCTAGAGTTCTTTTAGGTTTTTCTTTAATTAAGTTTATAGTCTTTGGTTTTAGTCCTAGGTCCATGATCCACTTTGAGTTGTTTTTTTTTAATTATTATTAAATTTTATTAGTTTTAATGAACATTTACAGAGATTTTGGGTTCTCATTCATTCATTGTTGCATTGTTTTCTCTCTACCCTCCTCCCCAGTTCATTCTTCTTCCCCACCGAATGTCTGTTTTAATTGTTCAATTGCCATAGTGCTTATCAAAGCCAGTTCTGATTAATCTAATCTCCTTTGTCAGTGTGTCCCTTGCCATTCCCTATCACTCCTCCCTGAGAGAGACTTCACCCTGATTCATAAGGAAAAGGGGATGGCGTATTCTCT
>NW_006400490.1:33028-34607 GCF_000299155.1 Elephantulus edwardii | reverse complement strand
TGACTGGGATATTTCACTCAGCATAATGTTCTCCAGAGTCAACCATTTCGAACAATATTGCATGAGTTCCTTGTTTTTCAACGCAGCACAGTACTTCATTGTGTGAATATACCACAGCTTCTCTATCCATTCGCTTGTTGATGGACACTTAGGTTGTTTCCAACTCCTTGCTATTGTGAACAAAGCTGCAATAAACATGGGTGTGCTTGAGTTGGTTTTTGTGTATCTTGCTTGAATTTTTCTACAGATATTCTTCCAGTTTTGCCAGCACCATTTGGTTAAAAGGATGTCATTTCCCCACTTAACTGATTTCATCTTCTTGAAAAAATCAGTTGACCATAGGTAGATGGGCTGATTTCAGCGTTCTCAATTCTATACCATTGATCTAAGTGTCTGTTGTTGTACCAGTACCATGCTGTCTTGACCACCATGGCATTATAGTAGGATTTGAAATTAGGGAGTGAGATACCTCCTGCCTGTTTCTCTTTTTAAGGAGTGCTTTGCTTATTTGGGACCTCTTTCCATTCCAAATGAAATTGGAGATTGTCTTTTCCATCTCGTTGAAGAATGGAATTGGTATTTGTTTGGAGATTGTATTGAATGTGTAAATTGCCTTTGGTAGTATTGTCAGTTTCACAATAGAGAGTCTTTCTCTCCATGAGCAAGGGTTATTCTTTCACTTCTCCAGGTCTCTTTTTGTTTCTTGTAGTAATGTCTTGTAATTTTATTTGAATATCCTTGAAGATCCTATGTACTTCTGGTTAGATTTACTCCCAGGTATTTAATCTTGTGATTAGCTTTTGTGATGGGTATTGTTTGTCTTAGTTTCAATTCTATATTCTCTTTGTCACTGTACAGAAATCCATTTGATTTTTGTATGTTAATCTTATATCCTGCCACTTTGATGAATTGGTCAACTAAGTCCAGAAGTCTTTTGCTGCATCGTTAGTGTTTTCTAAGTATACTGTCATGTTATCTGCATTAGCTCCTCTTTGCCAATTTGGATACATCTTATTTCCTTCTTTTGCCTTATTGCTATTGCTAATATTTCCAATACAATATTGAATGGAAAAAGTGATACTGGGTATCCTTGCCTAGTTCCTGTTCTCAAGGGGAATGCCTTTAATTTCTCTCCATTGAGAATAATGTTTATTCTCATGTTTGCATATATACTTTTTACTATGTTGAAGAATTCCCCTCTAATCCTATTTTGTTGAGTGTTTTAATCAGGAAAGGGTGTTGAATTTTGTCAAAAGCTTTTTTTTTGCATCAATTGATAGGATCATGTGGTTCTAGTTCTTTGCTTTATTAATGTGATGAATTACACTGATTGTTTTTCCTATGTTGAACCATTCTTGCACACTTGTTTTGAATCCCACTTGGTCATAGTGAATTATTTTCTTGATGTATCATTGCCTTCTAGTGGCCAGAATTATGTTCATGACAGATATTGGCCTATAGTTTTCGACTTTGGTGATGTACCTGGCTTTGGTATCAAGGATATGTTTGCTTCATAGAATGAGTCTGGGAGAATTCCATCTTTTTCTATTTTCTGAAATACTTTATGTAGAATTGGTGA
>NW_006400490.1:0-701 GCF_000299155.1 Elephantulus edwardii | reverse complement strand
TTCAGTGACTGGGATAATTGGGATGGGAGTGTCGGAGACAGTGTGATTGGCACAGGACAAAGCAGAGTTTAGGGCTGTTGTACATAGGGTCGCTACGAGTAGCAAGCGACTCGATGGCACATAACAAGAACAACAACAACAACTTTGATCTATGGCTTATATAGCACTCTCTCTTCCCCCTACCTGTTCCTTCATACCCTTCATCTACAATCTCTGCTGTACTAGTATTCTCCTCTCCATTCTTCTATCCTCCTTCTCCCATTTCCCTTCCGGTTTTGGACAGATAGTTAGGCATCGTGTTCCTATTTGCTAGTTGCAATAGCCATGTTATCCTAGTCTCTATGCTTCCCAAATTGACTCTCTCTTGTCCTTATAGTATTCATTGTCTCATTTCTGTATAGCAGTCTTCAATATGGATTGGAACTCAATATCAAGAAAACAAAGATTCTCACCACTGGGCCAATTGGCAGCATCAGTATGGATGATGAAGAGATTGAGATAGTTCAAAGTTTTCGTTTACTTGCTTCCACAGTAAACACTCTTGGTAACAGCAGCCAGGAAATCAGGAGATGAATTGCATTAAGAAAGTCAGCTGTGAGTGACCTCTCAAGAGTACTGATGTGCAGAGACGTCAGGCTGGAGACTAAGGTGCGCCTGATCCAGGCTATAGTATTTGAAATTGTGTGCTATGTATTGGAGAG
>NW_006400489.1:40563-41911 GCF_000299155.1 Elephantulus edwardii | reverse complement strand
TTGAATGACTGCTTCTCTGTCATGGTGTCACTATGACAGTTAGAAGTGTTGAACTGTAGCTTGGAAGGATCATTTTCTGTGAACCAAGATGGAACCAAGCCCCACCTCATAGGAGTAATGATACGTTCAGATGAGTCTACACCCTGCCACAGAAAAAGGGGAAGAGCCTGTGAGATCATAATGAAATTTAAAAAGCTAAATTTAGCATTACATTACATTACATTGTTAATAGCAAAACACAAAGAATTGGAAAGCTAGAAGTATTCTATTTAAAAAACAATTGGTTTATCATAATGTGAATAACCGTTTACTTCTTTAGCAACTCTTTATTAGAAGGCAAAACATTCTGCTTAGAATAAGAGGTTTAGTTCATATAATTAGTGAGTGCCTACATAACCTGAAAATCAATTGGTACCTAGCAGATTCTGAATTACAGTGATCTGACTATTGTATTGGAGCAGAACTGTGCCCTGGAGGTTTTTTTTAAATTTAATTTACATTCAATCACACATGCATATTTTATCTAATAGCATCAAATACAATTGTAGAATGTCATTATTTACTTTGTCTTATCATATCCCAATTTTCAATGGCTGATTTTTTTCAGAGATTGCTAGGCCCATACAGTCACTGTCTCAACTACTCATGCAACTCTGCTGCTGGGCACATGAAAATAGCCAAAGACAATGCATATACAAAAGAGGGTAGTGGTCTTGCAACAAATTATTTTACAAAAAATGGGCAGCAGGTCAGAAGTAGTTTGAGGATGATAATGTGGCAATCTGCCAACCTCTAGTATAAAGAACAAAGGCTTTGCCAGGAGATGCTGTTGGTTCAAAGATCCTTTCTTTGCTAAGGTTAGACTAGTCTCAATTTCCTGGACTCTTAACTATAAAAAAGGCAACTGGTGGCCTAGTGGCAAGAAGCTGCACTGCAATCCCAGAGGTGAGCAGTTCAAATCCACCAGGTGCTCTGCTGGAGAAGGAGGGACAATCTCCTCCTGTACCAGTCAGATCTGACGGTATACACACATAAAAATTAAAAAAAACAAAACAAAGGAAAAAAAACCCAAAACTGCCACAGCAAGTTGCACTGCTAAGCCAAAGGTTACAGTCCTCTGGTGGTGTGAATATACCAGTCACTCTGTAGAAGGATGGGCAGGCTCCTTTCATTTTCATTTACAGCCTCAGAAATTCAGCAGAAGGTCACTGTGAATTGGAATAGACTTGATAGCAGTTAGTTGAGATCTCTAACTGTAAAAATGGAGCCCTGGTTAAAGTGCTCAGGTGAGCACAATTTGAATCTACCAGTTGATTTAATGGAGTATATGTAACAATCAGTATGGATT
>NW_006400489.1:0-16312 GCF_000299155.1 Elephantulus edwardii | reverse complement strand
GATACAGGCCATGGTCTTTGCAATCATTAGTTATGCATCAGAGAGTTGGACAATGACTAGGGAGGATAGAAGGAGAATTGATGCCTTTGAGCTGTGGTGCCAGAGAAGAGTATTGAATGTACCATGGACTGCCAAGAAAACAAACAGATTGATCATGGAGAGGGTTAAACCAGGCTGCTCCTTGGAGGCAAGGATTCTGGGGCTTCATCTGACATACTTTGGACATGGAGGGACAGGTCCTTGGAGAGGGACATCATGCTTGGGAGGGTAGCGGGACCGCGCAGGAGGGAAAGACCCTCTATGAAGTGGATTCAGTGACTGGGGTAATCTGGATGGGTGTGTCAGAGGCAGTGCGATTGCCATAGGATAGGGCAGCGTTTAGGGCTGTTGTACACAGGGTTGCTATAAGTCACAAGCAACTCGACGGCACATTACAACAATATATCTCATTTCGAGAGCCCATTTTGTCTATTAGCAAGTTCTAAAACTTGTTTACTTAATTTCTCATAAGGACTATCATCCTGGATTATATTGCTCAATTTTTCCGAAGCTGGCGGTATAGGAAATTCATCCTCCATTGTATCAGAATCACTATCCATCTCTTCTGAAGAGGTTTTTTCTTCTAACTTTTCAGACATCTTCTCCTCAGACTGTAATAGTTTTAAAGCGAAGTGATCAAATCACTTAGTAACCAAACCGAAGCAGGAATCACATCTCCCTTTTGATAAACTCTTTCGAAAGGTGACAAAGGCTGTTTCTCACCTTCAGCGTTAACCTCCTTATCATTTAATTCAGATTCGTGCAAAGATTTAGCCATTTTTCTTTGCAAATTTTTTTTATTATTAGAACAATCCTGCACAGACTTTTTTACTATTCTTTTCAAAGCCCTTACTGACCAAAAATTAATAGGAGTCTGTTCTCTTTTTGATGTGCTTTTCATAAAGCTTTCACAACATTTTGCCAAGTTTTTAAATTTAACTGCACTTTATTTACCGGTTTAAATCAGTGACAGTGTTTCTGCACATACTGAAACAACAGCAAAAATGACCTTTATCTTACCTTTACCCCTGAGCTCTTAAGTAATTCTTTAATTAATGTAATGTATTGAGCTTCAGAGGATGGGCTGTTCCACATGACTCCTTTTTATCAATTCTACTCTGAATTTTTTCTAATTCTTCCCTTGTCTTTGTCAAGGGGTATGAGAAACCTCATGAAACTTTTAGTGAGGATTTTCTCATGACCCTGCCTTTAATTTTCCAAAAAGTTTCACTTACCCTGAGCGAATTCCTTTTTGGTTCCTGGTGTCTGCTCAAAAAAGAGAAAGCGAGACCACCACCTTACCCAAATAGAAACCACCACCTTGTCCCAGGTTCGGGCACCAGAATGTTGCAGACCGAGGGTAAAGTAATTTTATAATTATTAATGAGACAGATAGCCAGGAATGAGAGTGAACAGAGAGCATGAAAAACGGGGCCAGCAGTTCTCGACTGAAGACCCCCATTCCTGAACTAGCTTTCAGTTTATTACAAATATTTAGTATTGGCTTCCCCTAAATCACAGCAGGAGAACCCTGGTGATCTTAGTCTTAAGGAAGTTCCAGGGAGACTACGGTTGGCCTCAAGAGTCTCAAGCTCCACTGCTCTCCATGTTCCTTTGTTCTCAGGTGGGGCCAGCCCATTCCCTCCTTAGTGGGAACACAGTAACCAGGTGGAGATCAGTCCTCAAGCACTGGGTGCACCCCCAGCCTCTCAGGTACGTTCCCTTGACTGTATGGGGGAACTAGAGCTCTAGGGTACCAGGTCATTGTAGTGGTGAAACCAGTTAACCCATCCCTCCCTAGTGGGAACACAGTTACCAGGTAAAGGTGGGTCCTCAAGCACTGTGTGCACCCCCAGTCTCCTAGGTGCATTCCTTTGACTGTATGGGGGGACCAGAGCTCTAGGGTACCAGGTCATTGTAGCAGTAAAACCAGTTAAGCTGTTTTCTCTGCCTCACAGTCCTTTTTGGAGAGCAGAAGCTGAAGCAGTCAGGAAAACATTAATCACACAAATGAACCTCTAACTCTCGTGGGCACCAGAATGAGAGTGTCCAAGATCCTCTCATGTCCCCTCCCACCCACAAATACTGAAACTGCAAAGCACATCTGGTTTGCATATAAAAACCCAATTCTCTGAGCCTGCTCTTTGAGACCTCAATACTGGATTTCTTCAAATAAGAGTCAAAGAAAGAATGTTCTATCACTCTCTCCATACAAATTTACCTCTGACCTGAGGCTTGACAACACTCAGTTGTTAACGCCTCCTTTTGTATTCTATAAAAGGTGAGTGGTGATGACAGTCCAGGATTAAGAGTCTGCACTCAATGCCTGTTTGTTCTTTTACTATGCTGTCCAGTCCCTACACTTGTGGTGGTGACGATGTGTGGGACAGGATCTACCTCACACCAAGTACAATAACCAAAAAGTATCTTTTACATGTGCTGTTTAAAACCTCAGAAAACTTGCTGCAGTGAGTTTGAGCTGAAGGTAGGGAAACTACAGAGAGGAACGTGAACCCCTAAGAATGCATCTGTACAAGTAGCAGCAGCCATTCAATAAACACATGCTGATTTATTTATAGGGATAAGATGTTCAAGAGGTGCAAACATTTTATTCATTTAAAACATATCAATTGCAATATCCTCCCCCTCTGTAGGCAGGGCAGCAAGTCTAGAACAAGTCATCTCCTATTACAAAAATAAATTACTCCCTGACAATTTTGGGGGAAGGGAGGAAATAAAAAAAAAATCCTCAAAGCTTCCTAATTATTTTTAATACAGAGGCTGAAGATGGGATTTCCACTGGGTTCATAAGGAAGGCATACCTTCTGTGTAGTGTTGGGGGAAAGGGGTAGGAATAGGGATTCTATAGGCCTAGCCCACAGATGCCAAGATGATGTCTACTGGCAGCTCTTCAGAGCTTCTGGCTGTCACTTGCATTGTCACTGTATCCAAAAGCAGCAGCCGAGAACGTACCAGGATGTCATGACCACCCCGAAATACACCTAGAAGGAACAAGAGAAGTGCAGGTTTGTAACAAAGGAGGTTATGGAAATAAGGCTGGAGTAGCATTTTGCAGTAAATGACCAACTGAAATAGGTGGGCTTGCAGCAAGAAAAGGTGGGCTAAAATCGATGAGTGAGGCTTTGAGCAAGACACTTCATACCTCTGAGCATCAAGTATCTGTAACTTCAAAGTAGAATTATAATACTATTTCAGGTCTCTGCCAAGACTCACATGCAGTACTGAAGTAAAAGACTTGTGTCTGAGGTCACAGAGACTCTCACACGTTAGCAGATGAAGGGAACAGGCCCATGAGAGAACCACAGAACAGGTGTCTGCAAGACCCAGGGGACTGGGGTGACTCATTGTGGCCAGAAGCAGATGGTGGGGCCTGTCAGTTGGGAGCAGGTCAATGAAGCACAGCATCCTCCCAGCTCTGTTTATAAACACTGCAGAGAGAGGTGTAGTTCATCCCTTTTTAACTCTTGTAGGTTTGACAGCTGTACTCCTTTTTTTAGACAAAGGATCATTATCTCTTTTTTTTTAAGTTTTCTATCTTTTATTATTTTGTATGTGTGTACCGTCAAATCAGATCTGACTGGTACGGGAGGAGACTGTCCCTCCTTCCCCAGTCAACCATCTGGTGGATTTAAACCACGAGTCTCTGGGATAGCAATGCAGCTTCTAGCCACTAGGCCACCAGAGTTCCCTGGATCATTATCTCTTAACATAATCACAATTATAGCTGGACTTACATATAAAATGATATATTTTCTGAGATTTGCTTTACCTCGAGAAGGGGAAAATAATAGTTGTTAAAGCTGGAAAATGAATACATGGGATTAAATATATAATTTGTGTGTGTTTAAAAATTCCTATAATAAAATGAGTTTTAAAAGTCCCATTTCTATTTGAACAGATCAACCCATCCAGAAAATTGGGCAAATTTTATGAATTAAAAACAATTTACCCCTGGGAGATACAGGTCTTATTTCCAAAGCACTCTCTCCATCTCTCATCACCTTTCCCTTAGGTTGGCTAAAATCAAAGTTTGGGGAACAAGCTATTTGGAATTACTCAAATACAAAACCCCCTAGCACTGGCCTCTCTACTCTTCTCTCACATTCAGGACCAAAACAATGGTCCTAAGGCTTAAACCATGGAAAAGTGGTTTCTAGTTTAAGTTAGAAAGGTAGTATTGAGACATTAAAGATATGTATGTAAACATTATTGCTTTGCATTCCATTATATTTTTTTATATGAATTTGTGTGAGTAAAACACGATGTTTTGTAACTTTCTAATTAAATATGTTCCAAAGGGAAAACAAAACAATTTACCAAAGACGGAATACAAATGGCTCTTCCACATTTATAAGATACTTCATTCAAAACACAAGAAATATAAATTAAAACTAGTCTTCATTGCTACCTGTGAAACCCTGTTGAAATGGCAACAGTTAAACAGTTAATTAGTTCCTTTTCTTAAAAAATAACCACTACACTGAGATGCCATTTCCCACCCAGGCTGACAAAGTGTCAGGGGCCCACAAGAGTGTCAGGGGCAAGAAATTTTCTATAAGTTCTATAAATTTCTATAAAAAGCAATTTAGAACTATTTATCCAAATGAGAAATGCAAATCACTTTGACTTAGAAATATTATTTTTAGACCTTTAAAATAAAATATATATGGGTAGCTTGAGTGTGCATACATGTATGTGTGTATATGGGTATTTACTATACAGCATTATTTATAATAACACACTGGAAACAGTCTAAGTGTTCAGTAGCAGACTAATTCAATAAACAGCCAATCCATACAATAAAAGTTATAAAGAACAATGAGAAAGCTTTATGTATCCGAGGGAAGATGTCCACTCAAGTGAAAAGCAAAGTACAAAACGATGTATATTCAATTTTGTACATAAACACTTGTGTTTTTCAAAAAAGGAATTCATAAAATAATAGGAAGGATGTACCTGCATTGTCTGCCCAGTAACACCTGGGTACCTGCTGAGAGGGAAACTGGCTGGCTAGCAGAAAGAAGGGGAGGAAGACGTTTCATAGCAGTTTTCTCACACTTGCTTGTTTTAAGCTCGGTGAATTCTGAATCACTGTGCTGCCAGAGGGAGGTGCCGGACGAGGAGCACCCAGGCTGTAACTGCCCAGGCCCTTCCCACCCTCCTCACCCCAAGAATGGTGCTTACCAGCGAGGAGCAATGTGTGGGTGTTCTTGTTATCTGGCACTTTTTCTGACCTCTCACATGGGTGCATCCCCAAGAATTTCACAATATTGCCCACAGCCTCTGTAGAGAGAAATCTCAGCATCATAAACATGTCTTCTCACTTTGTGTCATCACTCCTTCCTTATCCCTAACCCTGTACTGAGGGGCTTTCAATCAAGTAGCACCTGAAGTATGTGCTTGAGACATAGCTGTGGATCATTAAGGGTGTTAGAGATGAGAAAGGAGAACTTCCACTACAGCCAAGGGTTTTGAAATATAAACAGTTCAGAATGCTGTCCTCAGGCCTTACCTTCAAGTGTCTTGATGGTTGACAAAGTGAAAGTTTCCTCCTTCTCAAATTCATCACCCACCTCATCCCAGGCTGCTTCAAAGTTCATTTTCATGACCTTTTGGATGTGATCAGCTACAGTGATTTCCAGATCTTCAAGCTGAAGAGAGAAATGGAAGTCAGGCCCACATTTCTGTAGGAGGGACTCCCTGCTTTTGCCATCTCAGCCTCTACTCTGAACTCAATCGCTCAACTCCTGTTCCAACATGCAACAGCCCTTGCTTGTTAAGTGGTAGACCATGTCAGGTTCTAGGGACACACAGCAACCTAAATGGACACCCATTCTCAATGTAAATAGAGCCCATGTCCCTATAACTCTGAGTCTAAGTAACAATCTACCAAAATTCTTCTCATTCTAGGGTGTCAGTTGAGATGACAGTCCTTCTGAAGCTTGCCTGGAGTCAGTGCCCCAAGGATCCCTTGTCTAGAGAAATGCATAGAAGAGTCTTCAAGGCCTACCTCTTATACTGGTCACTCCCTAGAGACTACAAGCATCTCAAAACTCAGCAGCCATTTCTGACTCGGTAGATCATTCCTCCTTTCTCAGCTGTGTCCTCCAGCCTGACATTCACTGGAACCCCAATGCCCACCTCAGCTTGTCCCCTCCCGGAACCTGACACATTATACATGTCCCCACCTTGACTAAATCTACATAAAGTTTCCCTGATTGTTCACCCAACAGATCTTCACTAAGCTCCTACTCTTGTGGGTCTTCAGGTGAATCTAAGACTCAGCTCCACAGTAAAAGGAGCGCTTTGGAATCAGCTCTCTGAAGTCCATTTAGCCCTAGGCAGTTACTGGGGTCGAGGATCATCTCTGTCTCATTTCTGACATAGGCAAGGCCCATTCTCACCCATAGCTCTAGAATGACAGACACACTGGTGGATGTCAGCTATATTCTACAGTGATTGTCCCTCTAGTCATAAACTCTAAAAAACCCCTGGCCATGGACAGACATATGGTCTGAACTCCAGTGGCATGGAATTGCTGTCCTACAGTCAGAACCAAAAATGATCCTGACCTCAGTTCTATCCAAGTGTAGAGGTGAAAATGAAAGAACTATTTCCGTGTACAGAAGGACTTCCTCACAGACAAAAACAGGTACACTTTATCCAGGAAGCAATTTGACAACAAACCAAAATTCTTAAAATCATGCATAACCTTTGACCCAGTTACTCTCTTAGGAATCTATCCTAAAGAAATACTATGAAATACATATAAAAAATTTGCATTGTTTAAAAAATTTCATGTTTAAATTTAAGGTAGATGAACAAAACAGAAAATTTGGAACTCTAAATTCAACAGTGAAGGAATGAATGGTCAAGTGAATTATGATACAGCATTTTAAAACTACTATTATGTGTTTGTAATGACATGAAAAATACATTATTAAGTGGAAAAAAGACCTATAATGTACAATAATAACCTCAATTATGCTATTCTTCTTCGTGTATTTGTTTGTTTCTATTTTTGGTTTTGTACTCGTTTGATTTTTTTAAAAACACACAAACTCATAATTTTAGAAGTACACACACACACACACACACACACTCTCTCTCTCTCTCTCTCTCAAAATATTTCTGTAATGTCAAGAAAAGAAATCAAGTCTGGGTGCTCGTTCCTGGAGAGCTGCTCTTCAGTCTCCATCACAAAGCCAAGCCTCGTGACCTAGCTCCTTACCACATACTCATCTTCATAGCCTTCCTCGTCAGTCTCCCCAGTGGTTGGGTCGCAGTCTTTGACAGTGAACTTCATCATGCAGCTGAACGTGCAGGCCACTGTGGGAAGAGAGGCTGAATGGTCAGGATATCTCCAGATGAACTGATATGAGATGATATATCCAGAGATGAACTTGTAATTAGGGCAGGTGACTTGTCTAAATTCTGTGGCTCGGCTCCACCTCAACTGTGACAGTGTCTTAAGAAGTCGCAGTGCCTGGCACTCAGACCCAATAAATGACAATTTATTTTAAATCCTCATAAGGACCAATAACTCCAAAGCTGAGGGGACAGAGACTGCCTTCTCTCCCGCTTCTACTACAGTATTAATAGCAGCAACAAGTCAACCAACCCCACAACTCTTAACAGAGGGCACCAATGACAGGAGAGTTAAGTCGTAGGGCTAAGCCGTCTCCTCAGGAGAGGCCCACATGCTCAGATGAGGACTTACAGAGACGCCCTAATACTTTGGCCTTGTAGCTAGGTGAGGCTCTTCATTGGAGAGGGTATCATGCTTGGAAAGATGAAGGTTCAGTGAAGGAGAGGAAGATCCCTAATGAGATGGATTGACAAGGTGACTTCAGCAATGGGCTTGAATGTTTCAGAGATGATGAGGATAGCACAGGATAGGGCAGGGTTCAGGCTGGCTGTTCACAGGATCCCTATGAGTTATACTTGACTTGATGGCATCTAAAAACAGTAATGTTTCTAACTCTGGTACTGCTGCAAAATGCTTTGACCTAGGTTCCACCTCGTACCAGCCACTACAACTTAAACAAGTCTCTTAATCTAAGCCCCACTTCCTCAAGCACAAATAGGGACAGCAGGACGTAGCCTCCTAAGTTTGTTATGAGGATTAAATGTGAGACAATATATGAGAAATATTCAGAAAGCAAGATAAAGAACTAATGTCCAATCTGCCAACCCCACCCTGATTACAGGATAGTATTTAGGGGGGACTCACCAGCTGTGGGGTCTTCCTTGGGCAGTGCCACCAGCGTGTAGCAGGTCCCAGGCTGGTTGTAGGGGAGGCTCCGGGCAGGGACATAACAGAGTACCTCATAGGCCTCAGTGGGCTCCATCTGCACTGTTACGTTCTCCAAAGTCTGGTCGTTGAGTGTGTTTGTGCAATCAAACTGAACCAGGGAGAAGACAGGGAGTTTAGATATGTCTGTAAACCCAAGTCTTGCTGCAGGAAAGATCTAGAAGGACCCATCTCTTACCCCACAGGCCAAGCTGGCTCCATTCCAGTCATCTCACTATAGCTTCCGAGTCTCTAAGCTTAAACTCATAAGCAAGAGAGGTCTTGGGTCAAGTGGTACAGCGACATACCACTTGGTAAGAGATGCTGTCTGTTGATAGGGCTCCCAGCCAGCTGGGGCAGGGGGGTTGGGTGTCATGACTTTACAGGACACGTCAGACCTGGGACCACTCTAAGGGCCAAGTCCTAATAGGACCTTATCCTTCCCTGCTCACCTGAAAGACCATGTGGTCAGTGAAGGTGTGTTTGGTGCAGTGAATGACATATTCTGTCTCTGACTCGGTGAGGGCCACAGGCTCAGGTGAGGACTTGAAGAGGGGCCCCAGTGCACGGAACTCGGGGATTGCTGCCAATTGTTCTGAAACACACAGCCATGTGCTCGCTCCGTTTTTCAATTACAGACTAACTTGTGAAAGTGTATAAAACTTCTCACAACAAATGCCTATGCTCTGGCAATCAAACACACAATCTCTCGCCTTTAAAAGATGCAGGACTAGAGGGAGGATATCTAAACAGAAACTGGCCTAGACTACACACATCTGGAATCCAACTGAAACTAGCAGCTTCTTTAGAACCATGTGTGTAGAGTCAGACAGCCCACATGGGCCTGCACTTTAGAGAGGGCCAGAATTAAGGCTGAGCTGGTTTCCTCTAGATCTTAACCTCAGCCCCAACACTTTCTAGCTTTGAGACCTTGGGCCATGCACATTCTCTGACCCTCCAATTCCTGACATCACATGGGCTTAAAACATCTACCTTTAACTCAAATGTCTAAGAGTGTCCAGTGCCCAGCATTCAGAAGAGGCCCAGGAATTGACAGTTCTCACTCTTACTCTCTCAAGGGAAGCAACTGTTCTAAAATTGAGGAGACAGAGCCCAGGGCCCTAAAGCTCCACCCAGAATTGCTACTCACCTTGGAAAATCTCCTGTCGGGTGGCTGCCACTTTCTCAGGCTGCTTGGCCACTGCAATGGGGGTACTTTCTGCAGGACAAAAATACTAAAGTCTACAATCCAGTAACAGCCCATCCAGGGATTATAACTTTCAACCCTTAAGAGATCACGTGAGAAGGACTAAGGGTATGTGTTTGCATGTGGATCTCCATCTACAGGAGCCAGAGCAGAAGAGATGGTCCCCTCCCAGCACAGGCCCACCCAACAGGAGAATGCTAGAGGCTTCATAGCCAGTACATGGTATCCAGGGGAGGCAGGGTGAAAGGTTCCTGGAAGGAACACAAATATCACCTGTTCTCTGCTCTGCAATAGGCATGGTAGCCAGGGGTACAGACTTGAGATCGAAAGGCTTTTCCGACGGTTCTAGAGTGTACTGCTGCAGAGCCCTCTCCAGGCCAGGGATGGAGACAGTCAGACCTACATGCCAGCAGGAGAGCGGTCAGTGGCTTGAGGATATGACAGCATTCTAAGAACCCTCTATGGGGCTCTCAGCTTGTCAGATTACAAATCCTAGTTTGTTTGAACCAGAACAAATTGCTTAACTCTTTGAAACACCTTCTTAAAAATGATACATATGGTAAGTAAACTGAGATATGAAAGTGTAAAATAACGTGAAGCAGAAGTTTCTATTAATGAATAGTGTTTCAACCTATTGGGCTGTTTTCACCCAGACTACTATGATCTGCACATCCTTGGGTCTTGTGAAGTTATTTCAATACCAGGAGGTCACCATCGGCATCCACCTGGGGGCATCTTGCCTTAAATCTCTGCCCAGGAAGAGGGCACCTGTTCTGGAGTAATGAGGAGAGCCAGATTCCTGCATGGCTAGGCCAAAGGCGGGCAAGGGAAGACTCACCATTTAGGATATAGCCTGCATTGAGGGCCTTCTGCTTTTGCTCCAGGACGTTGAGATAGAAAGTGGCTCGGTCCCTTACTTCATTGTCATCATCCATCACACACCTGCAGCCAAAATGCACGGTGATCCTGACTGGTGCCCAGAAGGGGTGGCAGGAGGAACCCTGCAAGGCTTCATCATGAGGGAGAGTCTCTTGGAGCTCTCAGAAATCAGTCTTCAGATGTGGTATCCAGGCATCTCTTGACTGAGGGCATCAACATGCACTGTGTGGCCCACAAGTCTCAAAGCAAGAAGGGCCACATTCACTGCTGTTTCCTTTCTCAGTGTTCTCTCCCTACATCCTGCCCAATAAAAGGGGGAATCCCTGCTTCCAACAACACATGACATCAAGAATTCAGTCTCAGTGAACTTCCCTGTTTCCTGACCTGTTCCGCCTCTCTAAGACCTGAGGCTGTGAACCTGTCTGAGGGCCCCAATAAAAGCTTCTTGGCTTAAAAAAAAAAATTCAGTTTCACTCAGTAATCCTACTCCTAGGGATATACCCAAGGAAAATATATGTTCACGCAAAAGCTTGTACAAGGGTCACAATAACATTATTCATTATCACCAAAAAGGAGAAACTCAAATGATTCATATGCGATTGTGATGTATTTATACAATGGAATACTATTTGCCAGGAAAAGAAATGAAGCAGTGGTATGTGCTAGAACACGTATGAACTTTGAAAACATGATTCTAAGAAGAAGCCAGTCACAAAAGGCCATAAATTTCATGATTCCATTTATGTGAAATGTCTAGAAAGGGCAAATCGATGGGAAACAAACATAAACTAAAGGTTGCTGGGGGAGGTGGTGGCAGAAAAGTTGGGGGTGGGGAGTGACTAATGATGGATACATAGTCTCTATTCAGGAGATAAACATGTTCTAACCTTAGATTGTGGTAAACTTAGATTCTGTGACTACATTGAAAATCACCAAATTATATGTTTTAAATGTGTGAATTAAATGGCACCTGAATTATATACAAAACTTTAACCAAAAAAAAAAAAAAGGAGGTCAGGCTGGCTAGCTATGCTCATCTCTGGGCGATGGGATTTTATTTCCACAATCAACAGTCTCTCCTTTTTCAGCTTTGGGGGAAAAAAAGAAAGCTGTTGGGCTTGTGTCAACACCACCCTTCACCAGGCCCTCCCTCTGAGACCTACCTCTTCAGCAGCACCAAGATGCTGGGTAACATCTCTTCATTCTGGGCCCCAAACTTGGCCAGCGCACTAACTGCACCTGTGTGTGACAGGCAAATACGATTCAGTTCACACGCCTGACACCATACCATTCCCACTTTGCTGCTTCTCAGTGGGCCAGCAGTGGGAGACCCACAGAAAGCAGATGCAAACCACCAGGCCCAAATCTTTTTTGGTGTTTCCTAAATTAACTTCCTCATCTGTATTAAGGAAGCACTGGTAGAATAGTAGTTAAGGAGTTGTGCTGGCAAACCAAGGCACATGGTTCCAGTCTACAAAGCACTCCACAGAAGAAAGATGGACAATCTCTTGCCGTGTGAAAACCTACGGGAGGGTCAGCTGAGTGGGTTCCAACTCGATGGCACATAACAACAACAAATCTGTACCATGCAGCAGGGATCTAAAGGACAATAGTTCCTGTTACAGGTTTTTTAGAACTCTTTTCAGCAATAATTACAGTTAAGGTCAAACTGGCAAAAATATCAAGGTTCTCAGTTTCTGCATCTAGTGGCCACAGTCAAAAGTGAAACCTTGTCAAGTAGTGCTGGGACAGTTCTGACTCATGTACAGTAGGTCAAACCCCTGCTCAATTCTGCATCATCTTCCCAACATCTGCTGGGCTTAACGAAACCCATTGTTTCAGTCACTGTGTCCACTAATCTCTGAGAGATATTTCTCTTCAATGAGAAAAAAACACTTTACTTTTTTTTAAAAACATTTTAAATCTTACTATTTTTTGTGTGTGTACCATCAAATCAGATCTGACTGGTACAGGAGGAGATTGCCCATCCTTCTCTAGCAGAGCCATCTGGTGGATTCAAACCACGTATCTCTGGGATTGCAGTGCAGCTTCTTGCCATTAGGCCACGAGAGCTCCCTACCTTTTACTTTTCAAGTGCTATGTCCTTCTCCAGCCTTAGACTGGTATCAAGGAAAAAATTACCTATTACTTGCTGAACACAGATTGCCAGAGCAAGAAAATCAGTCCAGTGGGGGTATAAAAGTAAATGGAAACTAAGACTGAAAATATAACGGTTACACAATAAGTTGTACACTTTAAAAAGGTAGAATTTTATGGTATGTGAATTATATTTCAATAAAACTGCTAAACACAAGCATAACAGTGAAAAAATCAAGATATAGTAGAAAGAGAAGGTTCATGACTAGATGAGATCTAAGGTTAACTGGACATTATTATTAAAAACCCAAGGCGCTATGCCTCCACTCAGACCAGGTACCTTCCGTGGGACATAAACTAAAAAATAAGAGAGTCCAGGTCCAGTCCTGACTCAGACTCACCTGCCCGGACCTCCTCATGCTCCAAAACCACTCGGTTGTAGATGAAGCGGATGTACTTGGAGGGGTTGTTGGTCTTGGGTCCCTCCTGGCCTAAGAGATGCAGGATGCGGGTGGCCAGCACAGTGAACTCGCAGTCTTCAATGAACTCGCACAGGTGGGAGAGCCCTGTCTCCTTGCTCTCTGAGTTCTCCTCGATGATGCTGATGATGCAGTCCACGATGGCACGCTTATACTCAAAACCACCCTACAGCAGGAAAGAGTAAAGCTGAGCAAGGGAGCAGCTCATTCCAGAAATGAGCTAATAGGGCCAATCCATACACAGAGCCTGGAAGCAGGAGAACTGGCTCCTTGTCCCACCTTTGTTTCTGATTCATAAGGATACCCTGAACAAATCAGTTAATGTTTCTAGACCTCTACTAACTTTCTGTATTAAAAGGTTTGGACTGAATGCTCTCTGTGGCTCTTCCAGTTCCAAGAGGCACTTGTCTGGAACATTTTGGATTCTACTTTCTTTTCCAGTTTTGAGAAAAGATCAAAGAAAGACTGGGCCAGTGGAGTCAGAAGATCCCAGTTTAAATCTACTGTTGTCTGTAGACTTTAATGACAGAAGTGGCAATTCATATGTTCATAGGCATCAGGCATGTAACCCACTTACTGCCTGTATGATACCAGCTGGATTGGACCCTTAAGGCAATGGAGAGTCAGAGCTCCACTGAAAGAGGGGAGTCCTACTAAACTTGCCAGACCAGATGCATTTTCTCAAAGAAAACTGATGATCTATCACAGGTGTTTGTTTTTTTAAAAAAAGCCACCAACAACATGAAATACCCTGGTTTTAAAGATATAATGAGTTCAAGTGTGTCAGAGACAGTGAGAATGACACAGAACAGGGCAAGGTTCAGGGTTGTTGCTTATAGGGTCTCTAAGAATCATAACTGACTTGATGGGACATAAGTACAGCACAATTTAAAAGGAGCCCTGGTTAAGCACACACCTGCTAACAAAAAGGTTGGTAGTTTGAACCCACCAGTTGCTGCCTGGGAGAAAAGACTAATCTCATAAAGACTCATATTGTGTATCAGAGTCAGAAACAACTATTTAAAAGCAGCAGGTTTTCAGAGGCAGTAAACAAGCAAGAGAGGAGACTGCACCTCCTACTCCGGAAGAGCAACTGGTGGATTTGAACGACATGCCTTCAGGACAGCTCCTGACCAGGAGGTCACCAGAGTGCACTCTCTCACAAATATTACAGCCTAGGAAGTCATATAGGGCAGTTCTCTGTCTGACAGTGTTGCTTTAAGTCAGAATTAATTTGATAGTACACAATAACAAAACTTTGAAAATTTGGAGTACCTAAGCAAACTTAACTCTGGGTCAGATCTGGCCCTGTGGAGGGTATTTCTGGTTGAAGGTTTAGGATTATCTTAGGGCAATAATTTCAGGGGTTCATCCAGCCTCTATAGCTTCAGAAATTCTGATAAACATAAGAATGTGAGACTTTGTTCTAAATTTTCCCACTTTTGGTCAGGATTCTTTAACAAAGTCTTTGATCAAAGTGTTTAGTAGTGGCAGCCAGGCACCATCTAGTTCTTTTGGTCTTTGGCAAAGGAGGCAGCTGTTTATACAGGTAATTAGCTCCATATCTTTTTCTTATTTCTGATTCAAGTTCTTCCTCTGTTGCACCAAATGAAACTAATTACTGTGCTTTGGAGGGCTGTATGCAAATTTCTAAGACCTCAGGCACTATGTAATTAAGATGTAGAATAAAATCACTAAACACATTAACCAATTAACTGGGATTAAGCCAATTAACTAGATGTCCCATGAAACTATGCCCCTAAAGCTCCAATCCAAGGAACCAAACCCCCTGAGACAGAGAGGGAATCACATGTACTCCATGAACACTTTACTTCTGTTCCTCTCAATTAAGGAATGTTGTTGCAATACTTGAGAAAGGCTATATAATGATGAATTAATTTGTGTTATGCGAGCTCAAGAAGCCTACTGGTCAAGAGTTATGCTGCCATCCCAACAGCAGGAGGTTTGATTCCATCAGCTGCTCAATGGGAGAAAGACAGGCAACCTCCTCCCATGAAGTTTACAGCATCCAAAAAACCACTTTAGAGTCGGCTATGTGTTGGTGTGTTGATTCCAATTCAAAGGCACAAAATATAACAATCTGTGTCAGGAACAGAACCATTAACAATGTCTCATTGTTAGCATCAGTTTCATAAGAAACCAGTCCTAGAGAACCTGAACATTAGACTATGTCGGTAAAGAACACGTATTTTCCCACCTCTGCAAAAAATTAGGATTATCTATGGTATCTTAAAACCAAGGTGATGAGTCATATAGTTACTAAAATTATTACTCACAGTGGGTACATGCCCACACCATCCATCTCAAAGGAGTTTATATAGAGTCTCAGGTACCAGAAATCTTCTGCCCCACTAACAAACTGATCTAGATATACAACCAACAAGAACATAGAGCCTGGCTGCTCCTTACACCAGAAGACCCTGCAGGCCCCAAAGCCTTGCTTACCTCTTCTCGTAGCATGGTGAACAGGAAGTTCATGAGGACAGCATGCTTTCGAGGATACTTCTGGCACAGGGCACTGATGGCCTGGACAACCACCACCTGAGGCACAGACATGACACACATGAGCAGCAGAACGTCCAGCACTGATTTGCTCAATTCACTAAGTGGCACCCGAATCCTTACTCCTCATCAAATGGCAAGCATGTAGGAGGAACTCCCTCCACTGTCTGAGAGAACACAGAAACTTTGAGTTCAAAGCAAAAGTTGCATGTGAGGGAGTTCCAACAGCCTCAAATTCAGATTCTAGTTTTCCTCTCTACTAAGACCTCTTTAGTCTGTGAGTTTCCCTCCAACCTACTTTGTCTTCTAATTCTCCATGATTCCCACCCACTATCCTTGCTGACTCCTCCTCCAGCGAGCCTGCCTCTTCTGACAGCCACTTTGGGGTATCTTCTGTTTTCACATACAGTCTCATCTCCAACAGGCTTAACTACTTTTATATGTCAACAATTCCCAATTCTTTACTTCTTGACTGAGCAGAACCCATATTACTTTCAACTATCCTGCTGACAATTCCATCTGGTGTCTACAGGCACCTTAAACTCAATGTCTGTAATCAAAGGCATTACTGTCCCCCCTCCTCATCCAAGATCTGGCCCTCTCGCTCCTCAAATCTGTTCAACCGGCGAGCTCTGGTGGCCTAGTGGCAAGAAGGTGTACTGCAATCCCAGAGGTGCACGGTTCAAATCCACCAGATGTTCCTCTGGAGAAGAAGGAACAATCTCCTCCTGTACCAGTCAGATCTGATTTGACGGTACACACACACACACACAC
>NW_006400488.1:39962-41755 GCF_000299155.1 Elephantulus edwardii | reverse complement strand
AGTTTATTTTGTCATCCTGCCCTGTGTTTTGAAATCTTCTGTTCAGCTCTTTAGTATCTTGAATTCTTCCTTGTGCTTTGGCTTCTCTGTGCTCCAGTGCAATATTCAGAGTTTCTTCTGACATCCATTTTGGTCTTTTCTTTCTCTTCTCTCTTTGCAATGACCGTTTGCACTCTTTCTGGATGATACCCTTGATATCCTCCTTTAGCTCATCTGGTCTTTGCTCATTAGTGTTCAAGGTCTCAAACCTGCTCCTGAGATGGTTATGAAATTCAGGTGGGATAGAATCAAAGTCATATTTTGGTTCCCATAGATTTGGCTTAATTTTCCTCAGCTTCAGCTTGGACTTGCATATGAGTAGTTGGTGGTCTATACCACAATCAGCTCCTAGCCTAGTTTTCACAGCTGATATTGAGCTTCTCCAGCGGTTCTTTCCACAGGTGTCATCAATCTGATTCCTATGCATACCATCCAGCAATAATCAAAGGGGTGATATCAACAAATGTTGTCCAAAAGGAAAAAGCTTGAGATTGTGTAAGTTTGACCTCCCCACTTTCTAACAGAGTCTTGAGGATTCTAACAAAGACATTATACACTTCACTTAAAGATCTTTCAAATTGCTTGCCAAACTTTTTTAAATTGCTTACCGAATTACCTCTGCTAATACAAGGGAACACTTGCCCTATAAGATGGACCTATGTCAGGTTCCCTGCTGCCTGACAGGGGCAAGCGTGGAAAGAAGAGAGAGGAAAGAAACAGAAAGAATTTTTCCTTGCTTTTTGCCCAAGCAAGGGGTGCTGCTTACCTGAAGGCCTATACCAGGTCTCTTCCCTTCCACCTATGTAAAATTTTAAGCCTACTACATCAGGCCTCCAAAACTATGTCAGGGCACGTCAGGTCCCCAAACCTTGAAGGGAGTGAACACAGAAAGCGGTGCTCATCAATACCTGAGGGGAGTGAGCACAAAGGGTACTCACCCGATACTTCATCAGGTCTGTCCCTGTTCCAGATGCTATATATTAATGTCAGTTTTCTGGCAACTTAATAGCAACACCGTGTTGGGGGTAGGCACTATGGAGATACTCCACTCTGGGAGAATCTCAGAGAGTCAATTCAGCTCAATTTTATTGGGATCTGCAGTGCATTTATAAACAACCAGGTAAACAGGAAGACAGGATATGGTGGGCTTACAGATGTGGGACATGTAGATTGGTTAGGAGAACTTCAGCCTCATTTGGACCACTCCCAGCTCAACAGACATGGCAGCTGTCTTCCCAGGTGGCGAGCTTTCTCAAGCTGGTACAGCGAAACACAGGGGAGCTTTCTCTATCCTGTATTAGGGCCATTGGGAGGCTTGTACTTACCCAGAGCTTAGGTGATCTGTCCTGGCCAGAGGCGCTCCCCTCCTTCCCCAAATTCTGCAACAGTGTGGGTTAGGTGTACCTAGTGCTTCAGATAGGAATTTTTAAAAAGCAACTAACTAGTTAAAATGCAGAAAGCACACATAGGAGAAGCAAAACAATAATATGTAAGTAAATCTTGGAAGGTGCTTTCAGATCGTAGAAAATACCAAAAGCGCAAAGTGGAAAATGACTATTTTTAGAGAAGAAAAAAGGGTTATTTTATCAGAAACAGTATTAAAATATTACAGAAAAAACCCTCCATTTTCTTAGTTTAAAAAGCAGAGGAGGAGAATTAGGGAAGATGGCGGAGGTGGAGAGCACAGTGTGAAGAGCCAGAGGGATAGCAGCCTGCGTAGAGAGGATACCAGAGAGTACTTTACGCTCCACAGA
>NW_006400488.1:0-2739 GCF_000299155.1 Elephantulus edwardii | reverse complement strand
CTTCCTAGTCTGTCTTAATCTGAATGTTCAGATTTAGAGGAGTATCTGACAGACAAGCAATTTGTGGAGCAGTGAAAGATAAATCCCCTTTTGTGGAGTTAAGCATTAGTTACAGTGTTGACCCCACCCTTGTCCCAGTGCCTTGACCCACTTACTTCCCAGCTCCACCCTCCACCAGGATATCCCTTCACATCTGCCATGTCCCTTCAGAAAATACCTTCCATTGTCCAAGCCATGATCTGACAGCTTGTATCTTAAGCTTTCTTGGCTTCTGTGATTCCAAACACGTGGACTGCTGACATTTTTTTTCTTTTGACAAGTGTCTCTTAAGTTTAGTTGTGCTGTCTCCAAGGGAAGGTGACGTGCCCTATACAATTCCTGTGTAGATTATGGTTTCCTTTCTGGCCCGAGATAAGCTCATTGTTACCTAATGTGACTTCCCCTGTGCGCCACTTTCAGGGTTCCCTTCTGCCCAGGAGCTCGCTTGTCCCTGTCCCCAAGGGCCTCTTCCACCGGTTTTCCCTGTGTACCTTTGAAACATGCCTCTTCGTTATTTTCGAAGGTGACTGAAAACATACTAGAAGATAAATCAGAGAATAAATGTAAAGAAAATGAAGAAAACATTAGAAACCTATAAGATAACATCAAAAGGAATAACATACATATGATTAGAATTCCAGAACAGGGAAGTGACAGAGATATCACTGAGATAATTGTAGAAGTACTAGAAGAAAACTTCCCAGGTATTTTGAAGAACAGGGAAATCCACATTCAAAAAAAGCACAGCAAACACCTAATAGACTAGACCCAAAAAGGAAAGCATCAAAACATATCATAGTCAAACTCTCCAAAGTAAAAGATAAGGATAGAATTCTAAAAGCAGTACGTGAAAAACAAAGAGTCACCTCCAAAGGGGAAAAATTAAATTCTGATTTCTCAGCAGGAACTATGCAAGCTAGAAGGCAATGAGAGGACACATAAAGAAAGTTGAAAGAAAACAATTGTCAGCCAAAGATCCTATACCCAGCAAAGCTCTCCATCAAATATAAGGGGAAATTAGATCATTTCCAGAAAAGAAGAAACTTAAGGAATTTGTGAAAACAACATGAAAACTACAAGAAATTGTAAGTGAAATCCTTCACATGGAGACACCAACTGAAAGTGGATGGATCATGTTGTTTTTTAATAAGTGCCATTGAGTCAAGTATGACTCATAGTGATCCTATGAACAGAAGCTGTGAAACCAGTCCAGTCCTGCACCGTCCTCACACTTCCCGACACACAAGAGCCCATTGCAGCAGTGACCTTGTCAGTTCACCTAGTAGAAAGTCTTCATTTTCTTTGTCGACCCTTCACCCTACCCAAAATCATGTCCTTCTCCAAAGAATGGCACATCCTAGCAATATGTTTAAAGTATGTTAGGTGAAGCCTCATCATTCTTCCCTCCAAAGAGCACTCCAACTGCATCCTCTCCAAGACATATCTATTCATTTTCTTGGCTGCCCATGGAATGTTCAGTGCTCTTCTCCAATACCACAGCTCAAAGGCATCAATTCTTTTTCTGTCATCCTTATTTATTGTCCAGGAGTCACATAGCTATTAATCAGAAAGACCATGGGCTGAATAAGATGCACCTTAGTTCTCAAACAGACATCACTACTCCTCAATAATTTGGAAAGTTCCCTAATTGCAGATTTCCATTGCAATGTATCTCCTTATTTCCTGACTGCTCATACCAAGGGTGTTAATTGTGGATCCAAGTAAGATGAAGTTGTTGGCAGTTTCAGTCTCCTCCCCATCTGTCATGTCCCTATTGTCCCAGTGGTAAGAATCTTTTTCTTCTTGATATTGAGACACAATCCACATTGAAGGCTGCATTCCTTGACCTTCTGCAACAAGTGCTTCAAATCCTCCTCCCTTTCAGCAAGCAATGTTGTGTCATCTGCATAACGCAGATTATTGATGAGTCTCCCTCCAATTCTGATGCTGCACTCATCTTCATAGAGTCAAGCTTCTTGGAAAATTTGCTCAGAATATAGATTAAACAGTTATCTAAACAGAATACATCCCTGATACACTCTTGTCCTAATTCAAAACCATACAGTTCTTCCTTGCTTTGTTTGCACAACAGCCACATGCTTTGGGTATAGGTTCCCCATGAGCACAATCAAGTGCTCTAGAATAGTAACCAGAAACAACAGAAAAATAAACACTGTGTAATGGCAAAAGTAAAACTTGGTCTGAAATAATCACACTTAATGTGATTAGCTAAATGCACCAATTAAGAGAAATAGAGTAGCAGAAAGGACAAAAACCAAAGCCATCAATATGTAACCTAAAAGAGACATCTAAAAAAAAGAGGGAAAGATAAGCTCAAAATTAAAGGCTAGGAAAAAATATACCAAGCAAATGGCAACCTCAAAAAAGTAGGACTGGCAATATCTCTCTGACAAAATAGATTTCAGAATGAAAATCACCATAGAAGGAAGAGTCTCACATACTGATTAAAGGCACAAGAGATCAAGAAGACATAATATTTTTCAACATTTATGCACCAAATGATAAACCTGCAAAATACTTAAAACAATGCTTAACATATTATTTCAGTACATGACTATAGCCAAAGGATAGGTCAACCTGGAAGAAACTCAACAAAGATGCAGAAGATCTAAACTGTACAAGTAGCCAAATCAGCTTTGTGAATATATTCAGGATCCTGCATCCACCTAAAGCTCAATT
>NW_006400487.1:40321-41995 GCF_000299155.1 Elephantulus edwardii | reverse complement strand
TTCAAACCATAGTCTTTCAAATCACTTACTATGCATCTGAGAGTAGGACAATGAACAAGGATGGCAGGAGAAGAATCAATTACTTTCAGTTATGATGCTGCAAAGTAGAGTTGAATGTTCCATGCACTGCCAAAAGAACAAGAGTGCTTTTTTGGAAGAAAGGATGGTGAAACTTTAACTCAAATACTTCAAACAAGTTGCTAAAAAGACAATTTCTTGGAAAGGGATATTATGTTTGGAAAGGTGGAAAGTCAGCAAGAGACGGGAAGACTGTTAATAAGATGGTCTAATTATATGCACTGTCTGTGACAATTTGCTCCAGTGGGCTCAAGATGAAAAAGATGGCACAGGAAAGGACAGTATTCAGATATGTTGTTAATTGAGGGTCTTCCTCTCCTTCACTGACACTCCTCGCCTCCCAGCATCAAGTCCTTCCCCAAAGAACACCCCTTTCTAGCAACATGCCCAAAATATGTGTGATGAAGTCTCATAAATCCTGTTGCCAAAGAACACTGCAGCTCCAACTTCTCTAAGACATATCTGTTCATTTTCTTGGCCATCCATGGGATGTTCAGTGCTCTTCTACAACACCGCAGCTCAAAGGTGTCAATTTTTCTACTGTCATCCTTATTCATTGTTCAGCTCTCAGATGCATAGCAAGTAATCAGAAAGACTATGGCCTGAATCAGACACACATTAGTTTTCAAACTGACTTCATTACTCCTCAATATTTCGGAAAAGTCCCTAACTGCAGATTTTCCCAGGGCAATGCTGTTTTTGTTATTATGTGCTATTGAGTTACTGCAATCCATAGCAATTCTTTAACAGTAGCTCTGAACTCTGCCCTGTCCTTAGCCAGTCTCACTAGTTCCAACACACCTACCCCCATTGCTCTAGTTACTGTATCAATCCCTCTCATCTTGAGTCTTCATCTCCTGTGCTGTCCCTTCACCTTTCTGAGCATGATGGCCTTTTCCAAGGACTGGTCTCTCATGACCACGTACCCAAAGTATGTGAGACAGAGCTTCAAAATTCTAGACTTAGTGCAATGTATCTCCATATCTACTGACTGCTGCAACCATGGGTGTTAATTGTAGATCCAAGCAAGATTAAGCTGTTGACAGTTTCAATCTTCTCTCCATTCATCATGACACTATCAGTGCAGTAGTAAGAATCTTTGTTTTCTTACAATTGAGATGCAATCCATACCAAAGACTGCATTCCTTGATCTTCTGCAACAAGTGCTTAAAGGCCTCCTCAGTTTCAGCAAACAAGGTTGTATCATCTGCATAATGCAGGTTATTGATAAGTCTTCCTCCAATATCTTTATTATTATTATTATTATTATTATTATTATTATTATTATTATTATTTGAGTTTATTTACAAAGTTCTAATACACAGTTTTCCACAACAGATTCTTCCAATTTTCCTCACTCCTCCACCTAGGAAATTGTATAACCCCATGATTAATCCCACCTACTCCTGGTCTTTTTTCTGAGGTCTCTGATCCACCTTGAGTTGATTTTTTTATATGGTGTGAGATAGGGATTCTTTTTTAGCTTTCTGCAGATAGCAGTCCAGTTTTGCAAGCACCATTTATTGAAGAGGTTGTAATTTCCCTATTTGATAGGTTTTATTTCCTTGCTGAATATCAGCTCACCATAGATACCTG
>NW_006400487.1:0-918 GCF_000299155.1 Elephantulus edwardii | reverse complement strand
CACACAGAACCATATGGGGGAAATGAAAATGAAGTAAAAATTCAGGTTAGTAGCCAAATACAGTTACACTATCAGGACAGCTTAAGAAACATTCTTGCAGGCATCTCAGCCTTGAGCCTCACGACAAAGTTATTTGTTCTGCCAATACTGGCCTAACCCCTAGTTGTCAAAAACAAACAAACAAACAAACAAAACAAAGAAAAAGAAAACCTTGGGAAAAGGCTCTTAGCTTCGCCCTAGCTCTGTCCATGGAGGGTAGCAATCCCAAGGTAGCTGCATCTCATGTTCTTCTCTTGTTTGGCCACTGCGATTGCCAAAGGAGTAGCTGAAGCAAGAATTTCTGGACCTTAAGGACATGCAACCCTCACTTGCTTGTTCTTCTTCTTCACTGGTGGGGAAGGTTTTTCCTGCTACTGGATTACTCAGTTTAATAGTGAGACTAGCCAATTACCTATGGATTGGTGAAACTAACCCATCCCTTTATGAATTGATGTGATAGCCAATTCCTTTATGGATAGGCTAACATAGGCAAGCTATTCACATAGTCCTGCCCATTCACAGGGTAAAGTAAAAGTCAATGGCTAGGAAAGCCATCTTGAATCATAAACTCCGCACTACTCATTCTACTTTTAATGTGAATGTCTAAACCATAATTTATTTTTATAAACAAACAAATGGATAGAGAAGCTCTGGTATATTCACACAATGGAATGCTATGCTGCATTGCAAAACAAGGAACTCATGCATTATTATTCAAAATGGGTGACCCTGGAGAGCATTATGCTGAGTGAAATATCTCAGTCACAAAAGGAAAAATACTGCATAGTGCCACTGTTGTAGAACAGGACTGACATCTTGGTTGGGATGAGACTGAGAAAAATTTGATAAATTATGTATACTGCATTGAAACAGATGAGG
>NW_006400486.1:41576-42183 GCF_000299155.1 Elephantulus edwardii | reverse complement strand
TGTGGAGGGAAAGCATAGGAGAGGAAGATTGTGGAGGAGACAGATTGACATAGTGGCTGGGGAAATGGGGGTAGGTGTGTCGGAGATGGTGAGATTGGCTCAGAATAGGATAGGGGTCAGAGCTATTGTGCGTAGAGTGACTTGACTGCACAGAGCAACAACAAACAACCTGGTAAATAAAAATCACATATTTTATAACTTAAATGCTCCGAATCATGTACATGATTTGGGACAATTCACACTTGACTTGCTAGATGGATTTTGGAAACCATAAATCACATGGGAGGTGTTTGCCTTGAGTAGTTGATGGATTCAAACTGCCTGCCTTTAAGTTGGCAGCACAACTTTTAACCCAGTAAGCAGCCAGAGTTCCGTTATATTATTACTAGTACTCTTATGAAGTGGGAGAAAATGGGCAATCTCTTTCCGTGTGATTAATTGCCTCTGAAAACTCATCAGAGGGACAGCTACAGGTCGGTTTCAACTCAGTGGTACACAACAACAATTCTTATGATGATTTCTAAAAATCTATACTTAAGAGTAAAATCCAAGGTAATATATTTGTATACCTAAACATTAAAAAGGGTAAAGATATAAATTAAGAGAA
>NW_006400486.1:38193-40591 GCF_000299155.1 Elephantulus edwardii | reverse complement strand
TGAAAGCAGAGAGTACCAAAGGAATGTCTATCTTTGTTTCATTGACTATGCAAAGGCATTTGACTGTGTGGATGACAAAAAACTGTGGCTGACTGAGAATAATGGGAATCCCAGAACATTTGATTGTGCTATGAAAAACTTGTACTTAGACCAGGAGGCAGTCATCAGAACAGAGCAAGGAAATACTGAATGGTTCAAAATTGGGATGTGTGTGCATCAAGCATGTGTCCTATTGCCACACCTTTTCAATTTATATGCAGAACAGATTATCCAGGAGGTTGGGCTCTATGAGGAGAAATGTGGCATTGGAGTGTGAAGTTAGGAGGTAGACTCATCAACAATCTGCGTTATGCACATGACACAACACTGCTTGCTAAAACTGAGGAAGACTTGAAACACTTGCTGCAGAAGGTCAAGGACTGGCAGCATCATGATAAATGATGAAGAGATTGATTGTAGACAGCTTCAATTTGCATGGCTCTACAATCAACACTCTTGGTACCAGCAGCCAGGAAATAAAAAGATGAGTTGCATTGGGAAAGTCTGCTGTCAGAGACCTCTCCAAAGTACTGAAGAGCAACGATGTCAATCTGGAGACTAAGGCGCAACTGATACAGGCCATAGTCTTTGGAATTACTTGCCATGCCTCGGAGAGCTGGACCATGACTAGGGATGTTCGAAAGAGAATTGATGCCTTTGAACTGTGGTGCTGCAAAAGAGTATTGAATACACCATTGGCTGCTAGGAGAACAAACAAGTTCTTCCTGGCTAGAAGGTAAAGCAAGGCTACTCCTTGGAGGCAAGGATTCTGAAGCTCTGTCTGACATACTTTGGGTATGTTGCAAGGGAGAGAATCAGTTCTTGGAGAGGGATGTCATGCTTGGGAGGGTGGAGTGTCCCAGGAGAGGAAGACCCTTGATGAGATGGATTGATTCAGTCACTGGGGTAATGGAGTCAGGTTTGTCAGAGACAATAAAATTAACAAGGGATAGAGCAGGATATAGTGCTGTTGTCCATAGGGTCACTATGAGTCACAGACAACTCGACGGCACATAACAACAACAACAAATCTTTAAACTGAACTCATTGTTCTTTGAGACTTTGGAAAAATACCTGACAAAATATTCTGTCATTGTCATGCATCTCTTGACCTCCTGGCTGCTAGTGCCAAGGGTGTTGATTGTGGATCCAACCACAATGAAATCATTGACAATTTCAAATTTTTTTTTCAACTATTGATCATGATGTTGCCTCTTGGTCCAGTGGGGAGGACTTTTGTTTTCCAGATGTTGAGCTGTAACCTATATTGAAGAATACAATCCTTGAACCTCTCCAACAAATGTCTCAGGTCCTTTTAGCTTTCAGCAAACAGGATTTTTTCATTTGCACAGTGCGGGTTGTTGATGAGTCTTCTTTCAATCCTGATACCACACTCTTCTTCGTAAAGTTCAGCTTCTTCTCTAATGATTTCCTAAACCTTCAAATGGAATAAGTATGGAGAAAAGACAGAGAAAGAGAAGAAGACCATCGAGGAGATGGACTGATTCAGTGACTAGGATAATGAGGGTAAGTGTGTCAGAGATAGTAAAGTTGGCACAGGATAGACAGGATTTCAGTGCTATTGTACAAAGGGTTGCTATGAGTCATAAGCAACTCGATGGTTCATAAAAACAACATGGAGAAAAGATATAGTCATGATGCACACCTTGCCCAATTTTAAACCATGCAATATTCCCTTGCTCTGTTTGAACAAGAGCTTCTTGGTCTAAGTAATAGATTTCAAACAAGCATAATTAAGTGTTGTAGAATTTCCATTCTTCTCACTGTTAGCTATGGTTTGTTATGATCCACACAGTCAAATGGCTTTGCACAGTCAATAATAAATCATAAATAGATAATTTTCTGATATTCTCTGCTTTCAGCAAACATCCACCTGACATCAGCAATAATATGGTGTTACAACCTCTTCTGAATGCAGCCTGAACTTCTAGAAGTTCTCTGCCAATGAAATATTATAATCTTTTCTGGATGCTCTTCAGCAATATTTTGCTTATCTATGATATTAATGTTATTGTTTGATTAATTCCACATTCTGTTGGATAACCTTATTGGGAATTGGAACAAATATGGATTTCTTCCAGTCAGTTGGCCTGGTTGCCAGCTGTCTTCCAAATTCTTTGGCTCAGAACAGTGAGCATGTCCAAGGCTACAGCTGTTTGGAACATGTTAATTGTATCCCAATTATTCCTGGGCTTTAATTTTGCCAATGTCTTCAATGCACCTTGAACTTCTCTCATCACTTTACCTTGTATAAAGGGAATATAAGGTGGTTGTTGTTAAGTGCCGTCGAGTCATAGGCGACTCTTAGCAATCCTATGAAGAAAATCCTCAACACTTG
>NW_006400486.1:36328-37794 GCF_000299155.1 Elephantulus edwardii | reverse complement strand
AATCTTGTTGCCACACTCCTCCTCATATAGCCCCACATTCTGAATGATCTGTTCTGCACACAGATTGAAATGGTATGGGAACAGGATGAATCCCTGATTCACTCCTTCGCTGATTTTGAACCATGCAGTGTTTCCTTGCTTTTTTCTGAGGACTGCTTCTTGGTCCAAGTATAGGTTTTGTATAAGCAAGATCAAGTGTTCTGAGATTCCCATTTTCCTCAAGGTTAGCCACAATTTATTGTGATCCACAAAGTCAAATGCCTTTTCATAGTCAATGAAACACAGACAGTTATTCTACTGGTATTCTCTGCTTTCCGCCAAGATCCATCTGACATTGGCAGTAAAGTCCCACCTGCTACGAGCTCTTCTAAACCCGGGTTGTATTTCTTGTAGGTCTCTGTCAATGTACTTTTCAGTCTTTTCTAGATAATCTTCAGCAGGATTTTGCTAGTGCGTGATATTAGTGATATTGTTCTATAATTTCCACACTATATAAATATAATATGGATCTCTTCCAGTCAGTTGGCCAAGTAGTTGCCTCCAGATTTCTTGGCATTCCATCAATTCTGGGGCTTTATTTTTTGCCAAGTCCTTCAGAGCAGCCTGTACTTCCTCCTTCATCACCATTGCCTCATGCTCATATGTTGTTTCTTTAAATTCTTCTGTGTCAGCCAATTCTTTTTGGTACAATGACTCTGTATACTCCATCCATCTGCTTTTAATGCATTTTGGATCATTCAATATTCTACCCATAGCATCCTTAAGCATTGCAACCTGTTGCTTGAATTTATTCTTTAGTTCTTTCAGCTTAAGAAATGCTGAACAAGTTCAGCACTTTTGATTTTCTGACTCCAGCTCCCTGCACATTTCATTATAATATTTTGCCTTGTCTTCCTATGTGGTTCTTCGAAATCTTCTAGCTCCTAAACCTCTTGATTTCTTCCCTTTGCTTTAGCTTCTTGGTGCTCTAGCGCAATATTCAGAGTCTCTTCTGACCTCCATTTTAATCTTTTTTTCTTCCTTCTTTGTAATGACTTTTTGCATTCCTCATGAACGATATTCTTGATATCTTTCCACAGTTTTTCTGGTCTTCCTTCATTAGTGTTAAAGGCCTCAAGCCTATTCCTGTGTTGGTTTTTAAATTCATGAGACTGAAGGTCAAATTTTTATTCCAGTGGATATGATTTAACCTTCTTTGGTTTTAATTTGAACTTGCATATGAGCAGTTAATGGTCTGATCCACAATTAGCACCTGGCCTAGTTTTCACTGCTGATACTGAAATTCTCCAACTGTTCCTTCCACAGATGTAATAAATCTGATTGCTGTGCATCCTATCCGGTGAAATCCATGTGTATAGGCTGCATTTGTTTCTTATAAAAGGTATTTGCTATGAATAAATATTTATTGTACAGAATTCTATCATTCATATTTTTTCTCTTCTGATCCTTTTTTCTGGTTCCCAACT
>NW_006400486.1:35284-35738 GCF_000299155.1 Elephantulus edwardii | reverse complement strand
AGAAGAAAATCTGACAGACAAGCATTTTTACCTACCAGATGAAAGACACTTCCCTTACAGAAGTAGCCAATATATTCACTGCCTATCTACCCCCCCCCCCCAAACATGTGTGACTTGTCTCTGTTTTCCTTGCTACAGTGCCATTCCTTGTACATCTGGCTACCTGGTCAAACCATCTCTTCCCCAGCCACCTGTCAGTATGATCACCAATCACTTCTGTGATACTTTGCACCACACATTGCTACTGGTCTCTCACGCTGTTATCCATCTCTTGTATAGGAGGATGTATGTCCAAATCCCATGTACCAACTTCAGAGAAAGATTTTTGCTTGAGAAGATCCTGGCCACAGAGCTTCTGCTAGGTTCTGTGACTTACTGTCTCTGTTTACATTGCTGATACAATGTTTAAAGGTAGCTATAGAGAAGAAGATTCAGTAGTTGGAAAACATGGACT
>NW_006400486.1:3388-4470 GCF_000299155.1 Elephantulus edwardii | reverse complement strand
TCCCAATGCACTCTTTTCCTGATTTTAAACCTTGCAGTGTTCCCTTGCTCCATTCAGATGATAACTTCTTGATCTAAGTATATATTTTGCATAAGCATAAGTAAGTGTTCTAGGATTTATATTTTTTTCAATTTCAGCCATAATTTGTTGTGATAACATAGTGAAATACTTTTGCATAGTCGATAAAACATAGACATTCTGGTATTCTCTGTTTTAAGCCAGGATCCATCTGACATCCACGATGATATGCCTGATGTGATGTCCTCTTTAAAGTCAACTTGAACTTTTCCTCTGTCAGTGTACTGTCTCAGCCATTTTTGGATGATCTTCAGCAATATTTTGCTTGCATGTAATATTAATGAAATTGTCCAATAATCTCCACTTTGTGTTGGATTGTTCTTCCTGGGAATGGGAACAATATATTTTGTGTAGAAATGATAGAATAGTAAGCAATGAGAAGGTGCTCAGGGAGAGGAAGGGGAAGAAAGGAGGAGGGGCAAATGCTGAAACATTTCCTGAAGGAACAAAAATATGAAATAGAAAAAATTAGAATGTTTGGGAAAATATTTGTTCTCCTGGAAGAAAGACATATGGGTTTAACACTGGAGATTGAAATGAAGGTTGGGAAAATTGTATGATGTACCTTATTTTCTTCAAAGGAGGAAAGGGAAAGAGGATACATCAGAAAATGACCAATAGGTGGCATCATCGAACTAAGACAGTTTAGTTGTCAAAATTGCTTGAAATTGAGAGAAAAATATTGTGCAGTATTCATATTTATTTGGAAGAAGACTTAATCTGTACTAGATAAAATGATTTATCTAGTTCCCAGGAACAATTTGTTTATTCAACAATATTTATTGAATACTAGCTATCTGCCAAACACTCTTACACTTCTTGAGTTTATTGTTGTTAGTTACCCTCCAACATACAGAGAACTTAGACATAAAAGAACAAACTATTGCCTAGTCTTGTGACATCTTCTTGATCATTAGCATGTGCATAATTTTGCTTTCTCACTAATCCATCCCTTTTCCTGACACTCAGCAAAATCTTTTGTTGTTGTTATGTGCCATTGAGTC
>NW_006400486.1:1499-2533 GCF_000299155.1 Elephantulus edwardii | reverse complement strand
CCAGCGTCTCGGATGATCTATTCTGCATACAGATTGAAAAGGTATGGAGACAAAATATATCCCTGACAGACCCCCTTCTTGATTTTGAACCATGATGAAAGTGAGTCTGTCTTACAATCCTTGTTCTAAGGTACATACATTCTGATTGTATTTATTCTAAATTGATTGCTCATTCTTAAGGCATTCTTGTATTTGAAAGGCAAACAAAAATAGGACTAGGAAAGTATTGTCTGAAATTACAATAGTAAGTAAACTGTGAAAATCTAAAGAAGAGTAGAGTGTGGTGAAGCTCATAGCCATATTTATCAATTAATCACCGAATAAACATATATGTACAAACTATTATATGTTCTTTGGCTAAAATAAACAAGGACTATGTTCAGTGATAACCCAAGCACAGTATGTCCTTTGTGGGTAGCAAGGCTTTCCTGTGGAAGGTATGTTTATTTGAGAACAGAAAGATTAGTATGCATTAACTAAGTAAATTGATCAGTGATTGGTACCATCATATTGGAACAGGCTCATAAGTGACCCTCCAATGAATAAGCCATTGCTTGTCCAAAATTCTATCATTCTATCTCCAGCTTCATTTCTGTCACCAAGTCCATGTTTTCCAACCGTTGATCCTTCTTACAGAGTCATTATACCAAAAGGAATCTGCAGGCACAGAAGAGTTTCATGGAATAACATATGAGCAAGATCCTGTAGTGATGAAGGAAGAAGTTCAAGAAATGGAGTGCTTAGGAATATCAGTTGTAGAGTTTGTAGCATCATATAAGAAGAGCAAAACCAAACACAACTTCCAGTTGAGTTGATTCTGACCCATAGTTACCTGATAGGACAGAATGGCACTTCTTGTACTGTTCCCAACGTGGTAACTTTATGAAGTAGACTGCCGCATCTTTGTACCAAGAAGCAACGGGGATATTTGAACCATCAACGTTTTGATTGACAGACCCAAACTTGTGTTCCTCTTTCCCCCAAAGAGAAACTGGTGGATTTGACCCACTTGCTTTTGAGTTGACAGTACAAAC
>NW_006400486.1:0-1124 GCF_000299155.1 Elephantulus edwardii | reverse complement strand
AACAGCCACAGCCAATCAGCGAGTTTCATGACCACTTTCTCTCCCAAGAGACTGCCCCTTCCCACTGAGTGTTTAAAAACCTGTTCACTCTCATCCCACTTGCAAATCCTCTGCCCTTTGCTGTTCCTGTCTGGCCTGGGACAGCAAACCTCCTCCAAGAACTCCCAATAAAAAGCTTCTTTGCTTACTGTCGGTTTCTGTGCCTGTTTTACATTACATCTGGCACTGAATCAGGGAATAGCATGTGCCTCTGAGCCACTCCTTCACCTCAGAGGGGCACCCTCCAGAGTCTAGCTTTCTCCTGCCAGTGGTAAGTCCATGTCTTCCCCACCCCCATCACTCCTTCACTGCTCTGTCTCTGGCTCTCTTTCTGCAGTTGTGGCTGTGTCAGCGATTCCTGTTTCTGCTGTACTAGGTCTAGTCTGGGGCCTCAGTGTCTGTAAAGATGCCCCTTCTGCCTTTCCTTCTTTGTGTGGACTGATCATTGGGACACTGACAACCCTCCACACATTGCTCAGGAACGGGTTGGATGATCAGATCACAGGTGTCTAAATTTGACCCTAAATCACCACTAGACTGTTTACTTTCTAAGTGGTGTGAAGTACTAAATCGCTTAGACATAAAGAAAAATTGTCTCTTTGCCTCAATACCCACGTGATAACCACCTCCATTGGCCACCTGATGGCTCTTTAGATTTTGATAACCTGATGGCCTTAGACAGCTATTTTCATAGGTTAGGCAAAAACTCAGTGGTCTCCTATGTCCAGGCCTTTTGGCTCCTTTGTTCTCATTCAGACCTCTGTTCACTCTGTTTTACTGCACATGGTTTCTCACTTGGAAAAAAACTGCACACACACAAAAAACCCCCAACTTTCTTCTCCATCTGTTGCCACTCTAACCTCTGACCCTACCCCCTCTGATCCATATCCTCTTGAAAATTTAGCCTCCCTCCCCATAAGATCAATTGTACCCACTGTGCCTCTATCTCATCCCAAACCCCTCCATACCCAAAATCTTCTCTTCCCACTGCAGTACCCTCTCTCTTCTTCTATTAGTTCTCATAAATGTTCTCATGAGCCGCCTTCCAAGTGCTGTCCATCTTCCCCATCTCCTGAGTTACTCTG
>NW_006400485.1:42089-42512 GCF_000299155.1 Elephantulus edwardii | reverse complement strand
CCAAATTCTGTTTAAAAGGAATCATTTTGAGAGGCTAAAAAATTTCAGCAATGTTTTCATTCTTCAAAAAATTTGGAACTTTTAGCAAAGTATACAACTCGAAGCATTTTTATGGTTACTTTTGAATATAACATAATAAAAAAGCTCAAAAGTTATATTTTTAGTTTATAAAAAATTTCACATACATTATCATTTAATCCTTATAAAAACTAATTTGAAACTGAAGATAAAGACAAAATTAAAAACCCCTGAACTTGACCAAAGCCTTGTAACATGTTCAAAATAATTATCTACTGTTAGGTATATTATCATCATTGGTATATTATCACCATGTTTCTAATTTTTCACTATTACAAGTAACTCAAAAAAGAAATGAAAGGGGAAGGGGAAAAAATGAAAGGATAAAAATGAATTGATACCTAA
>NW_006400485.1:2959-7894 GCF_000299155.1 Elephantulus edwardii | reverse complement strand
AGTCAGCCACAGTTTTTTTATGATCCACACAGTCAAACGCCTTTGCATGATAAAAGATTGAAACTGTCAAAGATTTCATCTTGCTTGGGTCCACAACCAACACCCTTGGAACCAGCAGACAAGAGACCAGGTGACATACTGCATTGGAAAAGTCCTCTGTCAGGAAATTTTCCAAAGTACTGGGCAGCAATGTTGTTAGTTTGAAAACTAAAGTGCACCTGATTCAGACCAGTCTTTACAATCCCTTGCTATGTGTCTGAGAGCCAGATGATGAATAAGGATGACAGAAGAGCTGATGTCTGAGTTGTGGTGTTGAAGAAGAACATTGAATATTCCATGAACTACCAAAACAACAGATATGTCTTGTGTAAAATGCAGCCAGAATGTTCCATGGAGACAAGGACGGAGAAGCTACATCTCACATATTTAGGGCATGTTGCTAGAAGAGGCTATTCCTTCGAAAAGAACATCAAACTAGGAAGGATGGAGGTCAGCAAAAGAGGGGAAGACTTTCAATAAGGATTGACATAGTGACTAGAGAAATGGGCTCGAGTCAGACATGATGAGGCTGGCACAGGATAGACAAGGTTCAGATCATAGGGTCACTGTAAGTCATACTTGACTCGAAGGTACCTAACACCTACTATGTATACATGGCATTTGAAGCCACACAACTGGATGGTATTATCAAGGCAGTGAGAAAAAAGAAGAATCTAGAACCTTACATTTCAAAGTGGTCTAGCAACATGGGCAGAAGCTAGAATCAAGGAAGAAATGCAGTCTCCAGGCTCTACTTTGTTGTTGTTAGGTGTCATCAAGTCAACTATGACTCATTACAATCCTATGAACAACTGATCACAACCTTATCCTATCCTGCACCCATTGTTGCAGTCACTGTGTCAATCCATCTTGTTGATAGTCTTCCTTTCTGACTCGTCACCTTTTCAAGCATGATGACTTTCTCCATGTTACCCTTCTGGTAACATGTTCAAAATATGTGAGATGAAACTTCACTATCCTTGCCTCTAAGGAGCCCCCAGGTTATACTTCCTCCAAGACAAATTTGTTTGTTCTTTTGGCAGTCCATGAGATATTCGGTACTCTTTTCAAAACCACAACTCACTCATCAACAAACGAATGGATAGAGAAGCTGTGATATTCACACAATGGAGTACTATGCTGCATGGAAAAACAAGGCACTCATGAAATATTATTCAAAATCGGTGACCCTAGAGGACATTATGCTGAGTGAAATATCTCAGTCACAAAAGGACAAATATTGCATAGTGCCACTGTTGTAAAACAAGACTGACATCAGGGTTTGGAGGAGACTAAGAAAGATGGGATAAGTAATGTTTAATGTATTGAAACAGATGAGGGAGAAAATTGTTTAAAAAGGATATGTGATTAGGTATTATTGTAATGACAAGAGTCCAGAACAAAGGCTGCATAGTGGAGTGGACCTGTGGGGAGGGACTGTAAAACAGTGAAAGAATTTTTCTTTTACTTTTCAAAGAGAAGAGTGTACTGGGAAGGGAGAAAAGTGCAACAATGAATGAATGGAAATCTAAAGTCTCTGTAAATTTTCATTAACGTTAATAATAATAAAAATTTTTTAACAAATTAAATATAAGCACAAATAATGTTAGGAGGGAAATATTGAATAACAGATAGGAAAATATATCATGCATCATCTTAAAGTCCCAGAAAGCAATAAACTGCTCAAATACAATGAAAACAACAACAACAAAACCCACCATAATTCAAAGGCATGGATTCTTCTGTCATTCCTTGTTCAACTTTCAGATGCAAAAAAAGCAACCGAAAATAACATGTGTTGGATCAAGCACGAAAAGATAATGAAACTTTGTCTCACATACTTTGGGCTTGTTGCTAGAAGAGGCTATTAACTGGGAAGGTGGAGGGGCAGTAAAAGAAAGACAGACCTTCAACCAAGTGGATTGACACTGTGCCTGCAGCAATGGGCTCAAGTGTGTCAGAGATTGTGAGGATGACACAGGATAGGACAGGGTTCAGATCTGTTGTTCACAGGGTAACTATGAGTTGTACTCAATTTGACAGCACCTAACAGCAACAACTAGATCTCCTAAAATCTGAATTTGAACAAGACCTCAGACTAAAAAACTTGGTAACAGAAACAGAGGCACAGAATATGGTGTTCAAAAGGATGTGATGGTAAAGAGGTTATTTATTTAATTTAAGAGAAGTTAATCATTGGTAAAACTCTCTTATCAAATAGATTCTGACTCACTGGGCTTCAGAAGCCACAAATTTTTATGGGAGGAGACTGCCCATTTTTCTCCCAGGATCAGTTTGTGGACTGCATCATGAACTTTTTTATTACCAGCACAGCTTGTCACCAAACCTTCTTAAACCAACACAGACTAAGGGAAAATCATACCTAGGAAATCACAGAAGCTACAAGAAGTAACTGAGTAACTGAGGGAGGAAAGTTCCAAGGAAGCTTCTGAGAAAGGATTTTAGATATAAATTAAGAAAGCTTTAGAAATAATGACAGAAAAATATTTTTTAATTGGCTTTATGTACAAGAGTAAAACACTGGAAACAATCCAAATGCTAATCAATAGATGAATAAACAAATTGTGATATCCAAAGGAATACTGTTGTTACTTGTTGTTGGGTGTTCTCCAGTTGGCCTCACAGTAATCCTATGTACAAAAGAATGAAACAATGTCCAGTCCTGCACCATCCTTGCAGTCATTACTACATGTGAACCCACTGTTGCAGCCATTGTGTCCATCTATCTTGTCAAAGGTCTTCCTCTTTTTCACTGACTCTCTACCCTACATAGTACGATGTCCTTATCCAAAGACTGGTCTCTTCATGTAATATCCAAAATAAATAACACCACAACTCAGTATCCTCTCTTGTAAGGAGCATTCTAGTGGCACTTCCAAGTTGTATTTATTGTTCTGACAGTCAATGTGGAATATTACGGTATTACTTGTTCTTCAGTCTTCCTTTTTCATTGTTTCAATTTTACAAGTGTCTTAGGCTGGGTTATATAGTGAGGAAAACCCAAGTAAGCCCATATACATGTATATATACATAGGATAGATACAAGTATCTATAGCTTATCGTGTGAAACCTGTACTTGGACAAGGAAGCAGTCCTCTGAACAGAGCAAGGAAACACTGCATGTACCAAAATTAGCAAAGGAGTGCATCAGGGATGCATCCTGTCTCCATACCTTTTCAATCTAAATGCAGAACAGATCATTCAGGAGGCTAGATTTTATGGCATGAGGAATGTGGTACCAGGATTGGAGAAAGACTCACCAACGATCTGCATTACTGAATCTTCCTCGCTAAAAATGAGGAGGATCTGAAGCATTTGCTGCAAAAGGTCAAGGACTGCAGTCTTCAGTATGGACTGACGCTCAACATCAAGAACACAAAGATCTCACCACTAGACCAACTGGCAGCACCATAACAGAGGGAGAACAGATTGAGATTGTTAACAGCTTCATCTTGCTTGGCTCCACAATCAGCACTCTTGGCATCAGCAGTCAGGAAAACAAAAGATGGATTACATTAGGAAAATATGCTAATTAATGCAGGGAACTCTGCGGAGTACTGAGGAGAAACGATGTCAGTCTAGAGACTAAGTTGAATCTTATTCAAGCCAGGGTCTTCACAACATTTTGCTATGAATCAGAGAGCTGGACAATGACTAAAGATGACAAAAGAAGTACCAATGCCTGCAGGAGCTGCAGGTGCTGACGTGTCAGGAAGCATGAATGGCAACGGCAATTGTGGCAAAAATTGATTGGAGAGTTAGAGTTAAGTATAGACCAATAGGAATAAGTAAGTATAGACCAATAGGAATAAGTAGTTATAGACCAATAGGAATAGATAGTTATAAACCAATAGGAATAGATAGTTATAGGCCAATAGGAATTAGGTTAGAAGCTATCTAGGCTAAGGGTATATAAGGGGCTGAGGGGAGCAAGGAAAAAAAAACGCTGTTACAAGAATAAAGAAGTATCGAACTGCAATGAATCCCAGTGTCGTGTTTTCCTTTATCCCGCTGGCGGGGCTGGAACGCGGCAAATGCCTTTGAGTTGTGAAGCTAGAGAATACTGAACATAACACAGGCTCCCAAGAGAACAAAGAGATTTGTCCTAGAGAAGGTGAAACCAAGTTGCTCCTTGGGGGCAAGGATTTTGAAGATTTGTCTCACATACTTTGGGTATGTTGCCAGGAGGCACCAATCCTTGGAGAAGGACATCATGCTTGGAAGTGTAGAAGGACAGTGCAAGAGAGGAAGACCTTAGATGAGATAGATTGACACAGTAACTGGAGAAGTAGGAGTAGGTGGTCAGAGACAGAGAGATTGGCTCAGGATAGGGTAGGATTTGCAGCTATTGTGCAGAGTCGCTATGAGTGACAAGAGAGTTGCACATAACAACAACATATATATGTATGTGTATTTATATACGTATGTACGTGTGTGTATATATACGTATGGTGTATATGTATATGTATGTGTGTGTGATATAAATATATGTGTGTGTGTGTGTGTGTGTGTGTGTGTGTGTATATGCCAAAAGAACAAGTAAGTATGCCTTAGAGAGGGTAAAGCCAAAGTATTCTTTGGAGGCAAAGATATGAGGCTTTGTTTCACATACTTCAGGTATGTTGTTAGCAGGAGCTATTCCCTGGAGAGGGACATGATGCTTGGAAAAGCAGAGGGTTGGTGAAGAGGAAGACCCTAGACCAGGTAGACTGACATGGTGGCTGCCACAGTGGGCTTCAATATGCCAGGAAGTGTGAGGATGGCCCAGGATCAGACAGGGGTTAGTTAGATCTGTTGTTCATAGAGTTTCTACGGATTGTACTCAACTCGACGGCATCTAACAACAATACACACACACACACACACACACACACA
>NW_006400485.1:0-2535 GCF_000299155.1 Elephantulus edwardii | reverse complement strand
CTAGATGTTCTTGATAGCAGCTTTGCTGAATGCAACATTTCTTCTGCTATCTTGACTGCTGCTACTATGGATGTGGATAGTTAATCTAAGTAAAACTGTATCACAGACAACTTGAATATTTTCTCCATTCACCTATTGGTTCGGTTGAGAATTTGTTTTCCTAATGAAAGAATTGGCATAAACCAAGGCCCCAGGAATTGATGGCACACCAATTGACATACTTCAACAAAGAGATGCTGCCCTGGATATGCTCACCAAGTTGTGCCAAGAAATATGGAGGACAACCACCTGACCAATTGACTGTAAGAGATCTATATTTGTTCCCATTCCAAAGAAAGGTGATCTGACAGAGCACAGAAATTATCGAGCAATATCACTGATATCACAAGCAAACAAGATTCTGTTGAAGATTATCCAAAAATGACTGGAACAGCACATCAACAGAGAACTGCCTGAAGTGCTGGCTGGGTTTTAAAGAGGCCATGGTAATAGGGATACTATAGCTAATGCCAGATCAATCTTGGCTGAAAGCAGAGAGTACCAAAGGAATGTCTATCTGTGTTTCACAGACTAAACAAAGGCATGTGACTGTGTAGATCACAACAAACTGTAGTTGACTCTGAGAAGGGGAATCCCAGAACACTTGATTGTGCTTATGCAAAATCTATTCTTAGACCAGGAGGAAGTCATCAGAACAGAGCAGGGAAACACTACATGGTTCAAAATTAAGAAGGGTGTGCACCAAGGATGTGTCCTATCTCCATATCTTTTCAATCTCTATGTGGAACAGATTACCTTGGAGGCTGGGCTCTATGAGGAGAAATGTGGCATCAGGATTAGAGATAGACTCATCAATAATCTGTGTTATGCAGATGACACAACCCTGTTTGTTGAAACTGAGGAGGACTTGAAGTGCTTGCTGCAGAAGGTCAAGGACTGCAGCCTTCAATATGTAGTGAAGCGCAACATCAAGAAAACAAAGATTCTCACCACTGGGCCGATTGGCAGCATCATGATAGATGGTGAAGAGACTGAGAATGTTAATAGCTTCAGTTTGCTCGGCTTCACAATCAACACTCTTGGTACCAGCAGCCAGGAAATTAAAAGATGCACTGCGCTGACAAAGTCTGCTGTCAGAGACCTCTCCAAAGTACTGAAGAGCAATGATGTAAGTCTGGAGATTAAAGTGTGCCTGATACAGGCCATGGTCTTTGCAATTACCTGCTAAGCACTGGAAAGCTGGACAATGACTAGGGATGACAGAAGGAGAGTTGATGCCTTTGAGCTGTGGTGCTCTGTGGCTCCCAAGAGAACAAAGAGATCTGTCCTAGAGAAGGTGAATCCAGGCTGCTCCTTGGAGGCAAGGATTCTGAAGCTTCTTCTGACATACTTTGGACATGTTGCAAGGTAGGATCAGACCTTGGAGAGGGACATCATGCTTGGGAGGCTGCAGGGACAGTGCAGGAGAGAAAGACCCTCTATGAGATGGATTGATTCAGTGACTGGGGTAATGGGGGTAGGTATGTCAGAAACAATAAAATTGACTAAGATAAAGCAGAGTTTAGGGCTGCTCTACATAAGGTCGCTATGAGTCACAGGCAACTCAACTGTACATATCAACCATCACATTGAGGTATACTCCATAATTTATCTTCTTTAGAAGCTCTGGTGGCCTTGTGCCAAGAAGCTGGACTGCAATCCCAAAGGCATTCAATTCGAGGCCACCAGCTACATTGGGGGAGGATGGACAATCTCCTTCCAGGTAATTAAATGCCTCTGAAAATCCACTGGAGGGTCAGCTATGGGTTGGGTCTGACTTCTCTAGGGTACACAACAACATTAAGTACTGCATGTCTTGTTCACTTTTTGCAAGCAAAGTTGTGTTATCTGTATAACAGGCTGTTGATGAGTCTTCCATCTTGATGCCACATTTTTCTTCATTTAGTCCAGTTTATTGGACTATTTGCTCAGCATACACATTACAGACTGAACATGTGTAAAGGAAAAAAAAATCCTTATGCTACTTTTCTAATTTTAAACTATGCAGTAATCTGCTGTGTGGTTTGAATAATCATTTCTGGGTCTATGTGTATATTTTGCATGAGTACAATTAAGTGTTCTGGAATTCCCATTCTTCTCAGTAATGTCCATAATTTATTACCACCTCCGTTTGCCTTTGCAAGTAAACATATTTCTAGTACTCGCTGCTTTCAGTAAAGATCCATCTGACATTAGCAGTGGAATCTATAGAATCCCTTCAGAATCCAGTCTCAATTTCTGATAGTTCTCTATTAATGCACTACTCCGTTTTTCATAATCTTACGCAAGTGTTTATTTACATGTGATATTAATACTGTTTGATAATTTCTGCATTCTGCTGGAGTATCTTTTCCCGATATAGACAAAAATATGAATGTCTTCCAGTAAATTTAACCAGGTAATTGTTGTTGTTGTTGTTATGTGCCGTCGAGTCGCCTGCGACTCATAGCGACCCTATGTACAACAGCCCTAAACTCCGCTCTGTCCTGTGCCAAT
>NW_006400484.1:45026-45714 GCF_000299155.1 Elephantulus edwardii | reverse complement strand
CTTATTTTAGTCGCCAATTTCTTATTTTCCAACTATAAGTCCTTTATTTATTTCTAACTTTTGCATACTAGTCACCAATTATTATGAATGTAGCTGCTACTACACATGTAGACATCCCCTGATGAAAGACACAGGAATTAGATTGACTACATCTGTGCAAAGAGTTGAGTGTGAACATCTATAGCAGCAGTCAAAAAAGGCCAGGGGCTGACTGTGGAAGAGACCCATCAATTATTCGTGTGCACATTCATAGTGAAGTTGAAGAAAATTAAAAGCATGTCCACTGGAATAAAAATATGTCTTGAGTCTATACCAGCTCAATTTAAAATCCACTTCAAGCATAGATGTGATACATTGAACTCTAATGAATGAAGACCAGATGAGTTATGGGATGATATAAGTAATATTATCCATGAAGAAAACAAAAGGTCATTATAAAGTGAGGAGAGAAAGAAAAGACCATATTGAATGATCAAAGAAACTCTGAAAAATGCACTAGATTAAAGAGAGACCAAATCAAAGGGGAAAAATCAAGAGCTGATGTTAGGAAACAAACGCAAATGATCCTATGAATAAAAGACCTGAACTCTTATATAACTTATATAATCATTTCTCTAAGTTCATAGAGTTTCCGGAGGCAAGCTATTTCAGAAGTGGATACCACTCCTGCTGCCAGACCTGTTTTAAT
>NW_006400484.1:10819-11896 GCF_000299155.1 Elephantulus edwardii | reverse complement strand
CAAAGAGATGATGTCCTGGAGAGGGTGTAGCCAGAGTGCTCCTTGGAGGCAAAGATCAGGAAACTTCATCACTCAGATTTGGGCATATTGGGAGGAGAAGGTCGTCATTGGAGAGGTATCTCGTTCTTGGGAAGGAGGATGGCTAGGGAAAGAGTAGATGCCCCCGAACCAGGTGGATGGACACACTGACTGCAGCCATGGGCTCTTGTGTGTCAGAGTTTGTGAGGATGGCACGGGACGGGACATGTCATAGATGGCCGGCATGACGGTTCGCTTAGTGCAGGCTTAGAATGCCCATGGCTGGTCCACTCCTCCAGTTGTGGTCTTGGGCTGTGCTTAGGAAGGGGTTTAAGCCAAGGAAATGACCCCAGTCAGTGCTACTACTGTTGTTTTTGGGCCCTTGAGTGGGAACCGACTCAGAGGTGACCCTCCAGTGGATTTTCAGGGTCAGTAAATCACACGGGACGAGGCTGTTGCTCTTTCTCTTGCAGAGCCGCTGGAGGATTTGAACCCTGTGCCTTTGAGATGGCATCTCAGCTCCTTTCAGCTGGTGCCCCACTGATCTCAGGGCTGACTGCACAGCAGGCAGGGCCAGGCTGTAGGCGGGTGGAGTTTGGGGCTCATCCTGGTGCAAACATGTGACGGCGTGGGCCTGGCTTCTGGCAGAGTGGGGCCAGAGGAGGAGGAGGAGGGCTGTCCACGTGGGGAGGGTGTGCAGGACTGGTACTAGTGCTGCAGGATGGAGGTTACCTGCCCCTTGAACTCCCAGGTGTCTGATCCCCTGGGCCTCAGGGTCTCTCTATCTCACGTTGCTCGGGGAACATTTACACAACCGGATACGGACGTCATCAGTGCGTGTTCTTGCACAGACCCTGCCAGCGTATGGACCTCATGCCTGGGGACTGAAATGGCATTCTATATAGGTATCGGGGTGCAAGCAAGTTCACTTTCCGGCCAAATAACCAGTAATAAACCAGTTAACACACAGTATTCATGAAAACTTACGCGTTAGTTTACTCGACAAACTAGTTTTATTTTAAAAAGACTTAAAAACCCAGTCGGCTGTGTGACCGGGCC
>NW_006400484.1:3299-9433 GCF_000299155.1 Elephantulus edwardii | reverse complement strand
AATGAAATTTTTAGAATTTGGTTTATTCTAAGTTTTTAATATTTTAAAAAGCTTTTAGAAACCGCCCGGATGCGTGGTGGGCCCAGGACTGCATGTGTGCGGAGTGTTTTGGTCCAATAGCTGCTGTGGGTCCGGGTCAGGCAGGGAACGTGCACGGTGGTTCAGTTGTAGTTGTGGACATGCAGCTTCCCTGTTCCGGGCTGCTCTCCTGGTGTGTGGGCCCAGCCTTCACCTTCACTGCCCTGGTCTGTGAGGCGGACACTGGGGACTTGCTCTCTTGGGGACGAGACGCATTTGCCTCCTCTAGGGTGACCATTCGGAAACATCCACTTGGGAACATTTTCCCTCCATGGGGGTCGGTGGTCGGTTCCCGCTTTGTGTCACCGGATCACCGGAAAGGAAGGCCTCGTTTAGTGGTAACTGATTGCTGCCCTGGAACCTGAGGTGACAGACACCACGGCAGTGTTGGGTCCCCCTTTCTTGCTTTGGTTGAGGTGATTCTAAGTAGGAATCCCCACCCCCCATCGCTGTGAAAATAATGACATAGCATGATGACCTGTCTTTCTGTCACTAGTGAAGAGTTAGTATTTAAAAAAAAAAAATAAGAACTAAGATCCTGGTTTTCCTATTACAGTATATATGAGATGGTTCCATTTCTTTGATGGGGAACAGTGTGTGTTCATTATTCAACAGCTATTGCTTTTGCACATTCTTGCCCTCCTCTTCGCACTCGTAGGACACTTTCCATCATGTTGTTGTTGTTTGTACCATTGAGTCTGATCCAATCCATCGCTGACCCTCGGGTTTTCAGGGCTTGTAAATCACACAGGCGGGGACTGCCCATCTTTCTCGGGCAGAGCAGTTGGTGGACTCCAACCTCTTGCCTTCGGGGTTGCATCGCAGCTTCTTGCCACTCCGCCCCCAGAGCTCCCTCGAGGTAACCAGAAAGGAACACTCAGGATGAAAACAACAGTGTTCCCACCCTGTGTTGGGCATGCACGTCGGACCTCAGCCTGACTGCAGTGTCAGGGCACAGCTCCAAGGTTGGGCCTGTGGTCGCTGTACACGTGGTGTCTGATCCCGTCCACTCTGAGCTCTGGACGCTGGACTTGTCTGGTCTGGCAGGCTGCCCTGGCTTTCAGTCCTGGGGCGGTAGAGGTCCAGCAAACGTCGGCTGGACCATGGCTCTAGAGTCCACAGCCTTGCCTGGGAGAAGCAGCTACTTGTCAAACCCCCAGCATCCCTTTGCAGCACAGGTGGCCGGCAGCAGTGTAGGATGGAGCTCAGTGCACAAGCTGTGCAAAGTGTTGTTTTAGAAGCTCCTCAGCCCAACCTCTCCTCGGGCCTCCACAGTGATGTGCCTCAGAAAATATCGCTTGCATTTGGAATAAGCATATAAAAGTACTATTTTTTTTTTGTGAACACGTACGGCTAAGCACAATTGATAACAGTGCATCTAAATTCCAAAGTCAATCTCCATAATAGTCTATGTGTCTCCTACTGCCAAAGGGGCCCTTTAGAGGAGTGAGAGAAGATCTTCACCCTGAAACCCACAGCGTCCCTTTTCAGCAGGAAGTAGTTAAGAGAGTATGCCATCCCCTTTTCTTTATGAATCAGGGTGAAGTCTCTCTCAGGGAGGAGTGATAGGGAATGGCAAATGACACACTGACAAAAGAGATTAATCAACTGGCTTTAACAAGCACTGTGGCAACAGACATTCGGGGGGTGGGAAGAACGAACTGGGGAGGGGTGTAGAGAAAACAGTGCAACAATGAATGAATGAAAACCCAGAATCTCTGTAAATGTTCATTAAAACTAATAAAATTTAATAATAATTTTAAAAAAAGATTTTGCTTTCAGATCTTAGTGACATACCTGTCACCATTCTTTATTTTTTTTTTTACCTGTCACCATTCTTGATGACATGGAAGAGACCTTAGGCTCCTCTCACTGTGTTTTAAAATCTACTGTTCTTTAGGTAAGCAGATTGCCAGGTGGTCAGCATTGGTATGCGATGACTTTTGATGAAAAGTGAGATGCTTGGTTAGGGTTAAAGATGTGAGAATTATTTATTAAACATTTGGAAGAAATGGCATTTGGATGTGTGTCCTAGTCAGACAGTTCAGGATGTATTTCCCTATCCAATACTGGACATTTAGGCCCAGCACGCAAAGTGTGTATGTGTCCTGTACCGGATGTGAGTCCTGGTCCATCCCTGAAGTGTGTCCGGGTGCAGCAGCGGATGTGTGAGTCCTGGGTCCGTCCCTGAAGTGGGTCTGGGTCCGGTATGGCAAGTGTCCAGGCTCTTTTCCCACCTGCATGTTGGGTTAGTTGCAGACGTGTCCTTTTGTGACTTGCTCTGAGGACTTGGGTTCGGGGTTGGTGGACACATGGGGGACATCATGTCTGAGGCGGGAACATGGGCCAACCGCCTACTCTGGAGTGAATGTCCCCTCGTCATCCATGTCCCCTCCTGCCCTGTGTCCCCAGGAGGGAAAAAGCCCTGGTTTCTTTGGTATAAAATCTGGGTTCAGGCCATTGGTCCCCAACTTCACAGGGGCTGTGGCGGTGCCTGTGGGAGGTGTGGGGTCAGTCCCAGGCCCTCGTGTCCCACCCTGCATTCAGCTGCCCTCGTGCTCACTCTCCCCTAGCTCCCATTATCCTGGTCTGTTATATTTATTACTTATTGAGAATAAAGGTGCCTTTTAGTTAGGTTTATCCCCAAATCTGTGCCCATTTGGGCAGCACTTGAAGAGTGGCACTGACAACCCACAGTTGCGTGGTTCGAATCCACCAGCTGCTCAGAGGAGACAGATGGACAGTCTCGTACTTGTGTGATTTACAGCCACTAAAAACCCCCAGGCTGGTCAGCAGGGGGTCAGTTCTGGGTGGACAGAACATAGCAATCTCCTGTGACGTCTGGAATGATTGCTTTACCACCATTATCACGTCTGAGCAGCTGGGTCTCAGATTTCAGCTCATACTCAGGTGTGTTTTTCTGAAACTCCATTTTTATAGGTCCCTCCCCCTCATAATCACCGGACCTCAAGGGATTCCTGTCTTTGAGGTGTATCTGTATGTGGATCTGCTTTCAGTCTTCTGAACAGGACGCCCCTGGGAAAGTGACCTGCCTTTCTCTCAGGGTCACCAGTGAGGGATTCAGAAACTACCAAAATAGTTCATGAGATTTCCCCCCCCTTTTTCTAGACCTAGTCCTGTTTCTTTTTCTCATACCAGGATGAATTAATTCTTTAATGGGGAGGGAACAGCATAGTTAAAAACAGAGGATCCCAAGCTTTTAGCAACATCAGCTATGTTCTAATGTGGTTTAGGGCCATTAGCCCCTTTGTACCATCATTGCTGTTATGGGTTTCCAAGATTATCTGTCTTTCAGAATACAAACTGTTTCTTCTCAAGTAACCTCCCACCTCCTTCCAGTTGCATAGAGACACCTGCCTGTGTGATGCTTGACTTTCTTCACTTACTCAAGATTAACCCATGTTACAGGAATGTATGAGACTTTGTTTCTTTTTGAGGTCTGAGCCACACTCCAGTTTTGTTTTGGGGTGTGTTTTTTTGTGTGTGTGCATCTGTTTATAAACATACTAAGGAATAAGAAAACCCAGTGGAGTTCAGCAAGGCCTTGGTTGGGACTCATTAACAGAAATATAACCTGGCTGCCCATTTCTCCTTTCTGTGGTTCCACATTGAGGCCAAGGTCCCTGCCTTGACTTCCAGCCCTGGGGTGGTAGAGGTCCAGCAAACGCCAGCTGGACCATGGCTCTAGAGTCCACAGCCTTGCCTGGGAGAAGCAGCAACTTGGCCAGCCCCCAGCAGCCCTTTGCCCACGCAGCAGGGGTGGCCGGCACCTGTGTGGCTTTGAGCCCAGTACACAACCTGTGCAAAGTGCTGTTTGAGAAACTCCTCGGCCCAAAGTCTCCTTGGGCCTTCACCTCAGAAAATACTGCTTGTGTTTGGAATATGCATAAATACTACTTAGATTTTGCTTTCAAATCTTGGTGACATACCTGTCACTGTTCTTGATGACATAGATGAGACTGTAGGCTCCTGTCGCTGTGTTTTAAAATCCGCTGAAGTCTTTAGGGAAACAGATTGCCAGGTGGTCAGCATTGTTATGGGATAACATTTGATTAAAAGTGAGATGCTTGATTAGGGTAAAAGTTGTGAGAATTGTTTCACATTTGGAAGAAATGGCATTTCACCACAGTGGTTGGATGGACCCTTAGAATATGTATCAATGTTCTCATATTCAGCCCAACTCCTCCTATTTGTGGTCCTGACAGGAAGGAGGTGGTATTATATTGAAGTCTTTAAATTAGCCTCATGTTTCCATCTTAGACCAGGAGTCAGTCTGTTGTTCCTCATAAATGCCTTGCTTCTCCTACAGAGGTCATTTAGTGTAGTTTAATAAGCTGCTTGGTTGAATAGAGACAGCGAAACAGGGTGTTCTGTGAAACCAAACCACAAGCAGCGTGAGTTCCTGGCGCTGTCGAGTTCTTGGCGCTGTCAGGACTTGCCTGCTTACATGGGGAGGTGGGGGGCAGGATAACCTATCAGGATGCGGCCTGTGTCTCTTAGATATTTTGCTTTAAAAGGCTCGAGTATGAAGTCGTGGAGGTCGAGGCACCTTTGGAGCATGAGCGCGCCCTCAGTCTCCTGCTAATAACAGACTTACAATTCGGTACTTGGTGTGTGTTGCTTCAAGGCTCCGGACCTGGGTAGAATAGTCTCTCCTGTGGGTTTGAGTTGTATTTCTCTCAGGAGGGACCACGAGAACAAACAGGTCTGTTTCGGAAATTCAGGTGCAACCTAGCTGCTTCCTGGAGGCTGGGATTTTTAAGCTGTCTCACATACTTGGCTCACCTGACCAGGAGGGACCAGTCCTGGTCATGTTTGGGAGGGTGGAGGGACAGCGCAGGAGAGGAAGACCCAGGTTGCGATGGGTTCAGTGACTGGAGACATGAGGGTATGTGTCCGAGAAGAGAAGATGAGATTGGCTCAGGATAGAGCAGGGTTCAGAGCTATGGTAGATAGGATCCCTGAGTTGTAGGTAACTCGAGGGCATATTAACAGATAGCAGTGACTAATGAGGGAACTCTCATTGGTGGCATAGTGGTAGGACTTTATCAGCCTGAAGATACATTGTTTGAATCCTTCCAGGTCACTGACAGGTGATTCTCGCCCTTGCTGCTTGGTCGGATGATCACCTCACCCTGGTCCATGGTCTCCGTCATCTTTTCTGCTTCCTGGAAATTTATATTATGGAAAGATGGGTGTGCAATCACCCACTTGATGTATGTGGCCCGCTGCTGCTTCCACTTTCGGGCCTCCTCCTGCTTGTGGTCAGCTGCCTCGGCTTCAAAGTCATAGTAGGCATCTTTGGGCAGTTTCCACTCGTTGTTTCTGTCCATGAGATCTGAGGTGCGGCAGGTCAGATCCACACTGAACTTCTCGATGTCAATCTTCATGATGCGACAGTGAACGGTCATTCCCACCTTCACTCGTTCTTCTGGTCCCTTTACCACTTTGTCACTGAAAAATCTAGTGGGGATGAAGCTGGTGACACCATTGTCTAATCGTGTTTTGACGCCGATGGCCTGGCCTGGGCACGAACCACTGTCAAAGTGATTCCAGACCTCGCTTAGCTCAGGGAAATTGTCCTGCTGACAGAAGGGGCACTGCCACAGTCCCGTCTCATCATGAAACCAAAAATAGATGCTAATTAAGTACTATTTGCCATAGACGTAAATGATTACGAGGAGCTCCCCAAGGTTAAGCCCGAAGTTTACAAGGGGCTCTCTTGCCTATCTCTTGGACTTTACCTAACTGCCCGATGGCGTCCCCAAATTCTCCAGGGTGCTCCCCAACAGCTCTGCTGGACTTTGAGGGAGGAGGGAAGCGATGAGCGCCCCGACCTTACCTCGGCCTCCCCGCGACCCAAGATCGGATCCACACCAACCAGCCTCCGCACGCGGGGCGGGGCGACGCCGAAGAAAGTCAGGGGCGCAGCGCTGGGGTCCCGAGCCGATCCCGAACCGCCCGCATCCACCATGCGCACGCGCCAGGTCCTGCGAACACCGACCCGTCCCTGGAGAAATCATGCGGCGGTCAAC
>NW_006400484.1:0-2484 GCF_000299155.1 Elephantulus edwardii | reverse complement strand
CCTACTTTCTGGTGCTCTGCTTCACACTTCCCTTAGTTCTCCCAACTCCGCTCACTCCCTTCCTGCAAAGACGTCACAGTCCCCGGCCAAGGTGGCAGGCGGGAAGGGACCTCACAGACAGGGACGGGGACCCCAGAGTTCTTGTAAACCCCGGGGCACATCAGATGAAGCCGCGGTGGAGGGACTGAGTGGATGCGGATTCGCTGGTTTGAACAGCTCGGGTACGCCCCGACTGTGCATCTCGAGGCCACGGTTTCCCGTGCACACAGAGTCGTGCCTGACGAGGAAAGTCAGTCCAACGCAAAACGGGGAAGTGAAATTTGTGTGCTGGACTGAGGGAACCAGCTCTGGAGTCAACCAGAGCGATCATTGGAGCACATTGCTTGAGATAAAACCCTAGTAGAAATGATGGCTTGGATCGAGTTAAACTTTTCAATAAGGAACTGTCACTGCTTTATTGCCATTGCCTCAAAGTTCGTTCTGACTCCTGGAAGCGCCATGTGTACAGAATAGAATTATTGTGCAGAATTTTCAAAGTTGGTTGCTGCCTTTTAGGAGCAGATACGGGAGGCTTGTCTTCAGAGATACGGCTGGACAGAACAATTTTACCATATGTTCTACTCTAAAACCAAAGTCCTAAACACTTGCTACTGAGTTAGTTGTGGATGTAAGGAACCATTCAGTCGAGTACAACTTAACAGTGACCGTATGAACGTTGTCCTGTACCATCATCTTTGAGCCTGTTGTTACAGCCTCCCTGTCAACCCATCTCATTAAGGGTCTTCATCTCCTTTACTCACCTTCCACCTTTTCAAACATGATGACCCTTTGCAAGGAATAGTCTCTCCTACCAACATGTCCTTGGGAGCAGGAGTGGCATCTTAAACAACATGCCTCTGGAAACTATGAACTTTGATAAATGCCAGTAATTGTAGAGGGGCATCAGGCCTTTTGTTCATACGGTCGCTATGAGTTGTGCTCAACTTGAAGACAATCAACAACAACATGTCCAAAGTATGTAAGGCGAAGCTTCCTTATCCATTCGTAGGGTAGCCATGAGTCATCTACGACTCGATGGCACCTAAAACCCAATAACAACGACTACATAGAACTACATAGAGAGAGCTACTTTGTTCTAGTGGACAGAAAGTTAAGCCACCAAGCCCAAGGTGGGTGATTTTAATCTGCGGCCCTCAGGCCTGGTTCAGATTGGTTTTCTGTCAAACGTTCTTCTAGGTGGTTTAGCACTGGTCTGTGCATTGCTGTACAGAGGTAATTCGACTAGTGCTTGCAGTGATGCTAAACACTGTGACACTGATGTGCCAAATGTGATAATTGTTACCCATGGTGGACAGTGTTTGGTGGAGTTTCTGGATTAAAACAAGCTTAGAAGCAGGAACGGCATCCACTTCTGAAATGGCTTGTCCTCCTGGGCAGTGCTCAGGTCTTCCTTTCATAGGGTCACTATGAGTCCTCTATGACTCGATGGCACCTAGCAACAACAACAGCATGTCCTTAGAAGCAGGAACGGCATTCACTTCCTAAACAACATGCCTCTGGAAACTCTATGAACTTTGATAAATGTTGATAGTTGTAAAGAGGCTTCAGGGCTTTTGTTCATTGGGTCACTATAACTCGAAGGCAATCAACAACAACATGTCCAAATTATGCGGGATGCAGCTTCCCCGTCCTTGCTGCTATGGAGCACCCTAGTTGTACCCTAGTTCTACCTTCTCTAAGACATACCTCTTTGTTCTTTTCGCAGTTCATAAGATACTCAGTACGCATATGTGCTTCTTCTGTCATCTTTATTCATTGTCCAGCGCTCGGATGCATAGCAATTGCCTGAAAATACCAGGGTCTGACAGAAGAGCTGGGCTATAAGATTAATTGCAGTCAGAACCAACCCCCCCATAACTGACCCTCCAGCAGATTTTCTGAGGCTGTCAATCACACACGAGGAGATTGTCTTTCTCCCTGAGTCAGTGGTAAATTCCAACTTGCAGAGAAGTGCCTACAGTTTCTGCCTACAGACTATACCACCAAAGCTCCCATGGGGTCAACAAGGCTATTGTTGTTGTTGTTGTTGTTGTTGTTATATGCCTTCGAGTCACTTGCGACGCATAGCAACCCTATGTTCAGCAGCCCTAAGCCCGGGTCTATCCTGTGCCAATCACACTGCCTCTGACCACCCACCCCAATTACCCTAGTTACTGAATCAATCCACCTCATAGAGGGCCCTCCCTTCCTGCATTGTCCCTCCATCCTCCCAAACATGATGTCCCTCTCCAAGGACTGGTCCCTCCTTAAAACATGTCCAAAGTATGTCAGACGAAGCCCCAGAATCCTTGCCTCCAAGGAGCAGCACAGTTTAACCTTCTCAAGGATGAAGCTGTTTGTTTTCTCGTCAGTCCATGGTACATTCAATAGTCTTCTCCTGCACCACAGCTCAAAGGCATCAATTCTCCTTCTGTCCTCCCTAGT
>NW_006400483.1:42707-43721 GCF_000299155.1 Elephantulus edwardii | reverse complement strand
CATTTCCCCTCGGAGCAGGAGAGCGGCATGGACAGACAGAACCCGCCCAGACTCGTGGACCTGGCCAGCCAGAGCCTTTTAGAGGATGAAGCCGCTGCCATGGCCGCTCTGCAGTCACTTCCCAGGGAATGCTTTCCGCCCCTGTTCGTGTTGGCTGTTGCGAGGAGACGCTGCAGGATGGTCCAGGCGATGGTGGAGGCCTGGCCGTTCCCCTACCTCCCCCTGGGGGCTCTGCTGGAAGCTCCCCAGTGTGATCAGGAGATCTTGAAGGCAGCCCTCAGTGGCATCGATGCGCTGCTTGCCCGTGACTTTCGACCTACACGTTGGAAACTCCAAGTGCTGGACCTCAGAAGCGACGCTGAGACCAACTTCTGGCACAAGTGGGCTGGGCTGGGGGATGGGATCTCAGCGAGCCCCTTACGGGAGAGTGGGGCTTCGCAGCCCAACCCAGAGAGGCACAGAGTGGGCCCCTCCAGCACATGGGAGAAGCAGAAGTTCGCCTCCACGGAGGTGCTGGTCCTTTTCTCGGACCTGTGCTTCATGGAGCCCTCTCCAGATGAACTGCTCACTTTCCTTGTGAAGAGGGTCATGCAGAACAAACTTATCCCCCGACTGTGCTGTAGGAAACTGGAAATTCTTCATAAGCCTCTGGAAAACGCTATTATGCATAGGATCTTGGAAAAGGTCGAGCTGGCTCGTGTGGAGCAGTTAGAAGTGAACTGTGAGTGGAATTTGGTTGACCTGGCCTGGTTTGTTCCTTTTCTGGGTCAGATGATTCATCTGAATAGACTGTTACTCAGTGATGTCCAGGTTCACGCCTGCTCGATATCCTCAGGAACGGTAAACAGGCTTTGGGACAAATTCACCACCCAGTTGTCTAAACTGCAACAACTTCAGCATCTCCACCTCGACTCCGTGCACTTTCTGGCAGGTCGCCTACCCCAGATGTTCAAGTACCTACAAGCTCCCTTGGAGACCCTCTCTATAACTAATGGTGGCCTGATGGAGTGTGAC
>NW_006400483.1:40619-42367 GCF_000299155.1 Elephantulus edwardii | reverse complement strand
TGGAGTGCGGTATGGACTCCCTAGCGACTATATATTGGAGGGCTATTGAGGCCTGGCAGATCACGCTCCGTGTGATAGAGATGGACCTAGGGGTACGGCTAAGGTGGTTAGGGCCTGCTCGGGACCCCTGGAGAAGAAGATGTTCAATTAGGTTCCAAGTAGAGATGTGATGTTATTCCCCACTTTCCGATGTGTTGTCCATTTCAAACTCTTTGTGTTCTTTTGATCTCTTCTGAGATGACTGAAAGATGTGCTTGCTGTGAGATGTGCCTTGATCACCCTAAAATCATAGCCTTAAATAAATAAATTTGTTATTGGCAACCATTGCTACTGTTTCTTTTATAGTAACATCAGAAAACCTGTCTAAATTAAGCTGAGATGGATTATTTGGAATCTGGAATTTTCCTCAGTATAAAAGTGAGGAAGGAATAGGTTCTTTTTGCCAAGGTCAAAGTCAGTAAACTCCGGCCTGGTTGCACTGATGTGGGTCCCTGGATGAGCCTGGCCAGGGTGATCTGTCTCTGTCTTTCTACAGTGAGAAGAGTCCCTGGGACGGTGTCTGGCCTCTTTGCCTGCTGATTGCATCTAAGGGTACTAGTGCTGGGAGACGTAATTTCTTTTTAACTTCTTCACATTTATTGTAATTATAGATTAGAATTAATCTATGTACTTCTCTAATGTAATTGAAAGTTTACAAACCACATTTTTTTTTTGTTCACTCCTTCTTGGATCTTTTGATTTATGCCATTATCTATCATTGATGGATGTTTTACAATTTTTATGATGTTCAATTAATCCACCGGTGGGTACTCCCTGTCCCTTTACCTGCCTCATCTGGAGAATCTAATTTTCTCTGCTGTCCTCTTCTCCAGTATCACAATTGAAAGTTTTCAAAGCTTTTTCTCTAATCCTTCTTCATTCTGAAGAATGGGTCATCTACTCTCGTGGAATTACCTGCCTCTGAAAACCTGCTGGAGGGTCAGCTATGAGTTGATAACTTAAAGAGTAAAGATGTCAGTTAAAGATTAAGATGTGCGTGATCTAAGCTATGGCCTTCTCACTTGTTTGCTATGCCTCTGAAAGTTGGGTAATGAATAAGGTAGGTGCAAGAACAATCAATGCCTTTGCGTTGTAGTGTTGGAGAAGAGCACTGGATATCCCCTGGACTACCAAGGTCTGTTCAGAGAACATTAAACCAGGGTGCTCCCTGAATGCAGAGAGTGAAACTCCATCTCACATATGCTGGGCATGTTGCGAGGAGGCCATCAGACTTACCAAGGTGGAGGGTCGCTCTAAGAGAGGAAGACCGTCAAGAAGATAGATTGATGTGGTTACTGTAACAACAGGGTCAAGCGTGTCACAGTGTGAAGAGGGCAAGGTTCAGATATGCTGTTCAAAGGGTTGTGGTAGGCCGCCGTCAACAGCACAGGACAGAATTTTCTAGCCTTGGTGATGGGACGCTAGCAGTTGACACTTCAACTGTGAGCCCGTCGAACTTGCACTGAATCACAGACTCTTATTTCCTCGTCTGCTCTCCCTCTTTCCGTGATGTGTTGAATCGAAGCTCTCCCCTTGTCAGGACTAGAACCAGTAAGATGGGGGTGGGGAAAAGGTCAAGGTCAATACAACATGAGCCGTCAGAGCCAGGACGCCGACACTACCACGTGGAGAATCAGTGTTTTACGCACCTGAGTGCCATCAGAGAACCGTGGACGGGATGAGAACCATCTCACTGGCCCCGATTCCAG
>NW_006400483.1:37394-38359 GCF_000299155.1 Elephantulus edwardii | reverse complement strand
CAGCTCCCCACGCCCAGCTCTCCGCGCCCAGCTCCTTGCGCCCAGCTTCCCACGCCCCGCTCCCCACGCTGGCAGCTCCCCGAGCCCAGCTCCCCACGCCCAGAAACCCTGCACTGGAAGCTCCCCACGCTGGCAGCTCCCCACGCCCAGGCTCCCCGCGCCCAGCTCCCCACGCCCAGCTCACTGCACCCAGCTCCCCACGCCCAGCTGCCCACGCTGGCAGCTCCCCACGCCCAGAAACCCTGCACTGGAAGCTCTCCACGCCCAGCTCCCCGTGCTGGCAGCTCTCTGCACCCAGCACCCCACACCCAGCTCCCCCGCACCCAGCTCTCCATGCTGGCAGTTCCCTGCGCCCAGCTCCCTGTGTTGAGTCTCAGGTGACTGGTGAGAAGCTGGGCACCATGTGTGCACACTTCGCCCCTGCCCTCTCCACAGCCTGCCTCTGCCCACTTCCCCAGTGTTAATGGTTCCCAGCAGTGCCTCAGCACACCCACACAGTGACGTCCACTCTGCCCAGGTGGAGACCCTGGTGGGGACGATCTCCCTGTGTGCACGCAGCACATGCACAGAGGTGCAGTAGCGGAGGCTGGGGTTGTGTCTGTGTTCCTCAACGTCAGTGATGCTTCCTGACATGCCCAGAGTCTGTGCAAGGACAAGGACTTGAGTGTCTCACTTGCAGTCCCATCTCACATGTGGTCACCATCAGGCTCCTGGTAACTGCAGGAGCAGCAGCTCAGTAATTTGAGGGAAAGACACAGGGAAGGAGCGATAAAGGTCAAGTCAAAACCAGCAGCTGAAGATGGTGCCAAACGTGAAGAAGGAGGCCCCTGCCCCTCCCAAAGCCGAAGCCAAAGCAAAGGCATCAAAGGCCAAGAAGGCATCCTGACGGGCATCCACAGCCAAAAAACCCAGAAGACCCACGTCACCCACCTTCCAGCGGCCTAAGAAGCCAAGACTCCGAAGGC
>NW_006400483.1:6686-7468 GCF_000299155.1 Elephantulus edwardii | reverse complement strand
GGAGGCCTGCTATTTCAGAAGTGAGTGGCCAATCCTTCTTCCTAGTCTGTCTTAACCTGAATGTTCAGATTTAGCGGAGTATCTGACAGGCAAGCGTGCCCCTGGGCAGAGGGGAAGCCTGGAAGCTGTGCACCGGCAGAAGTCACCTCAGACAATAGCGAAGAGGCATATTGCCGGTACACAAGAAAAGCCATCGGGAGGAGGTGCTGGGGGGACATGGAGAGCGCGCTCCTGGGCAGAGTGGAAGCCTGGAAGCTGCCACCGGCGGAAGTCACCTCAGATAATAGCAAAGAAAAAGGACACACTAGAGAAGCTAAAAATCATCAGTCAAAAACAAATCAGGTTCTAAATGTAGAATGGATCACTAATTATTCCTATTTGTGTTTTATTAACTCTGCAAAAGCATTTTACTGGGTGAATGATAATAAATTATAGGTAACATTGAGAAGAATGGGTATCTCAGAACACATAACTGTGCTCATGTCAAATATACGTACTAAGATACATTTCTATAAATGGGCATTCACCTCTTGTGCAATTAACTGCCTCAGAAAATCCACTGGAGGGTCAGTTATGGGTCGGTTCCCATAACACGATAACACATAAGAACATACATGTATGCCCAGAAGCAATTGTCCGAATAGAACACAGGAACACTGCATAGTTTAGGATCAAGAGAAGTATGCATCACGGTTGAGCTTTCTTCATACTTATCCATTCTGTGTGCTGGGCAAATAATCGGCGAAGTTCTCCTATATAAATAAGAACGTGGTGTTAGGATT
>NW_006400483.1:3539-6173 GCF_000299155.1 Elephantulus edwardii | reverse complement strand
CTTTCAGTTTTTTAACTCTTTATCTTTGCACATGTTTTATTTTAAAACTACACTTTGCTTTGTCTTCTTGAGCTGACCCTTTAGAACTGCCTTTTAGCCCTCTTACTACATCATTTCCTCCTTTCCATTCATTCCAGGGGATCCCCAGTGACTATGACGGGTTTCCAGCAGGGTGAGAATGGTGAGGATGACAGGGTGAGGGGAGGTCTGTTCTGTGGTCCATGTAGTTAGGATGAGGCCTACTCCACTGAAGGTTACCTAGCAACTCCTCCTCCTCCTCGTTTTCCTCCTCCTATGGGTTGAGAAGGGAACTCTTCCCCAGAGGTCTTCTGAGCGCTTTCCAACCTGAGGTGTTCATCCTCGATCATAGTGTGGAAAAACGTTCCAGTTTTATTTATAGGAGGGCTGTAGAGGGCCTGTTATTTCCTAAGTGGGAAACCTATTCTGGAATAGATTCCACTTTCATCCTTTGGTCTGGAAGCGGTCCAGGCTTAGGTAAACGAATGCGTAATAGCTAAAGTGGGTGGTAACTCAGGTGGATAGTGACCCTCTGCTTCCCCCGTCATGGATTAGTCATTCCTGTTCTCCCAGGAGCCAGGCAAGCCAGGCTTGGCCTAGGGTTTAAGGCAGCAGCAGAGGGCTTCAAACCCAAAAGGAGAAGAGGAAGATGGGAGAGACGGCGGCCATGTTCTCCCAAGTTTGCTCTGCCCACGAGAGAGAGCTCAGCTGACCCAGTGGACAGAAAGCGAGGCTACCAAGCCAAAGGTGGGTGACTTTTAATCTGCGGCCCTCGGGCCTGTGTTTCATTATTTTTTTTTCGGACATTCTTCTAGGTCATATAGCCCTGGTGTACAAGTTGCCGTACCACGGTCACTTGTGGTTTCTGTGAGGCTGAACACTGACACTGATGTATCAAATGCATTAATGGCTGGCTACCCAATGCGGTTTGTTATGCATCAGAGAGTTGGACAATGACTACGGAGGATAGAAGGAGAACTGACACCTTTGAGCTGTGGTGCTGGAGAAGAGTATTGAATGTTCCATGGACTGTGAAGAAAACAAACAGATCCATCCTAGAGAGCGTTAAACCAGGCTACTCTTTGGAGGTAAGGATTTTGGGGCTTCATATGACATACTTTGGACATGTAGTAAGGAGAGACATGACCTTGGAGAGGGACATAATGATTGGGATGGTAGAGGGACAGCGCAGGAGGGGAAGACTATGAGGTGGATTGATTCAGTGACTGGGGTAATCGGGATGGGTGTGTCAGAGGCAATGTGGTTGGCACAGGATAGAGCAGGGTTTAGGGCTATTGTACTTGGGATCGCTATGAGTCACAAACGAATCGACTGCACATAACAACAACAACAACCCAATGCGGACAGAGAGTGGGGTGGAGCTGCCCGATTAAAACAAGCTTGGAAGAAGCAGTGGCATCCACTTCCATAATAGCTTGCCTCCAGAAACCTTATGAACCTGGAGAGAGGATGAATGGCGCCCAAATGTCGAGGACTCTCCTTCACAGGGTCATCGCTATGGGTTGCCTGCGACTCGATGGCACTTAACAACAGCAGCAATGATGAGCTGAGATCCACTGTAATCCTTTCCCTGGGGAGATATCAGAGAGGGTATTCAATCCCTGGGATGCGACCTGTAGGAAAAGCCAATGAGATGAGAGGAGGGGCTGCAGAGGTGTGGCCTGCTCCAAATAAGTACCAACATTTTGACAGCATCTTATCTGTGTGGGTCTCTTCTGACGTTCAGCTCTGAGAATCAGAGCCAGCTTCTGGTTGCCGGCTGTCTACTACTCTTTGGCCGCTACTCTTCACTGTCCTCGGCGGCATCAGCCTTCCAGCCGACTTACTCTCTGCTTCTGACGTGGGGGATTTAGAGGAGACTCCAGCTGATGCCATATTGAAAGGTTTGGAACCTGAGAGACATCACCAAAGTAAGTTGTGAAGGGTTATGAGCAGGCCTTGAGCATTATGTGGGGGGTGCCGAAGGGTAAGGAGGGCCGCAGCCCCTGGAGGGCGCAGTGATGACCTGAGATCTCCCAGTTGTTCTTCTTGTTGGCTGTCGAGTTGGAACCGACCCATAGCTCACCCTCTAGTGGTTTTCAGAGGTGGTAAACTGTCCCTCCTTTTTTGCACACTTCCTCATGGAGCAGAGCCCCTGTGTGACATCCCGCAGGGAGAGGGTTACACCAGATCCCAGGTCAGCAAGGGAATGACTAAATTATAACTGTCAAAACAGAGACACTTGAGCTGTGATGTGGGGGAAGAATAAGGATGGTTCCATGGATTCGAACCTCGGGACTTTGCGGTTGCAGCATAGCTTCTAACCACTAAGCCATCAGAACTCCGCTTTAGATCTCCCCACCAACCACAAATCTGTTTTCATTCATAAGCGTGATTGCTGTACATTCTGCTTTCAGGAGCCCCTGGGCCTAGGCGGCAGGGAGTTGTACTTCCAACCCAAAGGCACCAGGTTGGAATCTAGCCTCTGCTCCGAGGGAAAAGGATGACAGTCTCTTTGCATGCAATTTACCTCTGCTGAAAAGTCCCTGGAGGCTCCACTCGGGGCTGCTTGGACTTGGTGGCAGTAGGTCCTTTTTCTTACTTGGAGGAAGCAGC
>NW_006400483.1:0-2405 GCF_000299155.1 Elephantulus edwardii | reverse complement strand
GGTCCAGGCGATGGTGGAGGCCTGGCCTTTCCCCTACCTCCCCCTGGGGGCTCTGCTGGAAGCTCTGCAGTGTGATCAGGACATCTTGAAGGCGGCCCTCAATGGCATCGATGCGCTGCTTGCCCGTGACTTTCGACCTATACGTTGGGAACTCCAAGTGCTGGACCTCAGAAGGGACGCTGAGACCAACTTCTGGCACGTGTGGGCTGGGCTTGGGGAAGGGGTCTCAGCGAACCCCTCACGCAGGAGTGGGGCTGCGCAGCCCAGCCCAGAGAGGCGCGGAGTGGGGCCCTCCAGCACAGGGGAGAAGCAGCAGTACACCTCCATGGAGGTGCTGGTGCTGCTCTCGGACCTGTGCTTCATGGAACCCCCTGCAGATGCCCTGCTTCCCTGGATGGTGAAGAGGGTCAAGCAGAACAAACTTATCCCTCGACTGTGCTGTAGGAACCTGGAAATTCTTGATGAGCGTCTGGAAAACTCTATTATGCATAGGATCTTGGAAAAAGTCGAGCTGGCTCGTGTGGAGCAGGTAGATGTGAACTGTGACTGGAATTTGGTTGACCTGGCCTCTTTTGTTCCTTTTCTGGGTCAGATGATTCATCTGAATAGACTGCTTCTCATTGATGTCGAGGTTCACACCTCGGTCTCCTCAAGAATGGTAAACAGGCTTTGGGCCAAATTGACTACCCAGTTGATTAAACTACAACAACTTCAGCATCTCCACCTCGACTTCATGCGCTTTCCGGCAGGTCGCCTACCCCAGATGTTCAAGTACCTACAAGCTCCCTTGGAGACCCTCTCTATAACTAATGGTGGCCTGATGGAGTGTGACTTGAAATATTTGTCCATGTTCCCAAGCACTAGCCAGCTCCGTCGCCTGAATCTCAGCCACCAACAGCTGACACATTTTAACCCTCACTATCTTCACACTCTGCTGGAGAGAACCTCTGCCACCCTGGAAAACTTGAACTTAGGTTGGTGTAGAATGACAGAGTTCCAGTTCACCACCATCTTGCCTGCCCTGGGCCAATGCTCCCGGCTCCACTGCTTCAGGTTCCCTGGAAACTGCCTCCGTATGGCTGCCCTGGAGAACGTTCTGAGGCATGTCCTCAGTCAGTGCAAGATCCGATTCCTAGAGCTGTCCCTCCCTGTGGAGTGTGGTATGGACCCCGAAGCAACTAGAAATTGGAGGGCTATGGAGGACTGGCAGAACATGCTCCGTGTGATAGAGATGGACCTAGGGGTGCAGCTAACAAGGTTAGGACCTGACCTGGACCCCTGGAGAAGAAGCTGTTCAATTAGGTTCCAAATACAGATGTGATGTTATTTCCCACTTTCCGATGTGCTGTCCATCTCAACCTCTTTCTGTTCTTTTGATCTCTTCTGAGATGACTGTAAGATGTGCTTGCTGTGAGATGTGCCTTGATCACACTAAAATCATCTCCTTAAAAAAAAATAAATGTGTTATTGGCAACCATTGCTAGTGTTTCTTTTATAGTAACATCGGAAAACCTGTCTAAATTAAGCTAAGAGGGATTATTTGGAATCTGCAATTTTTCTCAGTATAAAAGTGAGGAAGGAATAGGTTATTTTTTGCCAAGGTCAAAGCCAGTAAACTCCAGTCTGCTTGCACTGATGTGGGTCCCTGGATGAGCCTGGCCCGGGTGGTCTGTCTCTGTCTTTCTAAAGTGAAAAGAGACCCTGGGACGTTGTCTGAACTTTGCCTGCTGATTGCATCTCAGGGTACTAGGGCTGGGAGACTTAATAACAATTTTATTCTTCACATTTATTTTAATTATAGACTAGAATTAATCCATGTACTTCTCTAATGTAACTGAAAGTTTGTAAACCACATTGATTCTTTTTGTTCACTCCTTCTTAGATATTTTGTTTTATGCCGTTATCAATCATTGATGGATGTTTTACAATTTTTATGATGTTCAATTAATCCACCGGGTACTGCCTGTCCCTTCACCTGCCTTATCTGGAAAATCTCATTTTCTCTGCTGTCCTCTTCTCCGGTATCACAATTGAAAGTTTTCAAAGCTTTTTCTCTAATACTTCTTCCTTGCGAAGAATGGGTCATCTACTCTCGTGAAATTAACTGCCTCTGAAAACCTGCTGGAGGGTCAGCTATGTGTCGGTAACAAAAAAGAGGAATAAGCCTATGTGTGTGAGGTGAAGTTTTATCATCTTTGCCTCCAGGGAGCCCTCTGTCTGCACCTTCTCCAAGACATATCTGTTCTTTTGGCGGTCCATGGGATGTTCAGCACTCTTCTCGAGCACCACAGCTCCAAGATAGCTCTGTTTTGTCAGTTATGGATTAGTCATTCTTTGATGAGCTGAGATCCAATGTAATCCTTTCCCTGGGGAGAGATCAGAGAGGGTATTCACCCCCCAGGATG
>NW_006400482.1:33947-44105 GCF_000299155.1 Elephantulus edwardii | reverse complement strand
AATTCTTGAAGCTAAACTGGATGAAGAGGAATATGGAGTCAGAATTGGAAGAAGATTCATCAACTGACTAGAGTATACAGATGACACAACCTTGTTTGCTGACAGTGAGGAGGACTTGAAGTGCTTGCTGCAGAGGATCAAGAACTACAGTGTTCAGTATGGATTACATCTCAACCTCAAGAATACAGAGGCCCTCACTACTGGACCAATAGGCAACATCATGATAGATGGATAAAGGATTGACATTATCAGTGATTTAATCATACTTGTATCAACAAACAAAAACCCTTGGTACCAGATGTTAGGAAATCAAAAGACCCATTGCTTTGGGCAAGTCTATTGTCAGGAACCTCTCCAAATTAATGACAGTAGTGATGCCAATCTGTAGACTAAAGTGAGCCTGATTCAGGCCGTGGTCTTTTCACTCTCCTTCTAAAGCTAGACAGTTAATAATGATGACTGAAGAATAATTTGAATTCCAACACCACAGCCTTTGAGCTGTGGTGTTGGAGAAGAGTACTAAATATCCCATGGACTATCAAAAGAACAAATAGATATATCTTTGAAAAAGTACATCCAGAGGGTTCCTTGGAGGCAAAGATGGGGAATGTTCCTATCCCATATTTTGTGCATGTTGCTTTGTTGTTGTTAGGTGTTCGTCAAGTTGAGTACAACTCACAGTGATGATGAACAATGGATCTGAACCCTGTCCTGACCTGTGTCATCCTCCTAGCCCCTGACACATTCAAGCCCATTGCTGCAGTCACTGTTTCAACCCACCTGGTTAAAGGTCTTCCTCTCCTCCATTGTTCTTCCACCTTTCCAGTCATGATATGCCTCTCCCAGGAATAGCGTCTCCTAGCATCAGGTCCATTCATAGGATTGCTATGTGTTGTACTTAATTTGACAGCAATTAGCAGCAGTAACAATTTGCAGCTGGGAGTTTTGGGAGTTTGAGCTTTTTCTAGAGGGAAGTGAAGAGAACAGATGAGCTGTGGGAGGATATCAAGAATATCATCCATGAAGAATGCAAAAGATCATTACAAAGAGAGAGGAGAAAAAAATACTGAGATGGGTGTTAGAAGAGACTTTGAATAGAGCACTAGAAAGTCAAAACAAAGGGAAGAAACCAGGAAGTTAAGGAGCTGAACAGAAGATGTCAAAGAGCAGCTCAGGAAGACAAAGCAAAGTATTATAATGAAATGTGCAAGAAGCTGGAGTCAGAAAATAAAAAGGGACAAATTTACTTAGGATTTCTTAAACTGAAGAACAAATTCAAGCCTGAAGTTGCAATACTTACGGATGTTGTGGACAGAATATTGAATGATCCAGGAAGCATCAAAAGAAGAAGGAGTATATAGAATCTTTGTACCAAAAAGAATTGGCTAACACACAAGGATTTCATGAAACAACATATGATCAAGAGGCAAAGACAACATGTGATCAAGAGACAATGGTGATGAAAGGAGGAAGTTCAGGCTGTTCTGAAGGAATTGGCAAAAATCAGGGCTCTAGGAATTGATGGAATACCAATTGGCATATTCAGTTGGACAAGCTGCACAACTCACCAGGTTGTGTCAAGAAATCTGGAGGACAACTACCTGGTCAACTGGGTAGGAAAAAAAAAATCAATATTTATTCCCATTTCAGAGAAAGGTCACCCCACAGAATGAAAATTATCAAACAATATCACTAAGATTATCCAAGAATGGCTGAAGAATATATTGACAAATAACTGCCAGGGATGCAGGCTGGAAGAGGCTGTGGCACTAGGGACACCATGACTGGTATCACATGTATCTTGGTTGAAAGCAGAGAGTACCAGAGGAAAATGTTTATCTGTGTTTAATTGACTATGCAAAGGCATTTGTCTGTGTGGATCACAATAAATTGTGGCTAACAGTGAGAATAACGGGAATCCCAGGACACTTGATTATGTTCTTGTGAAACCTGTATACAAACCAAAAAGTAGCTGTCAGAACAGAGCAAGACAACACTGTGTGGTTCAAAATCTGATAAAGAGTGCATCGGTGATGCATCCTGTCTCTATATCATCTCAAACGGTATGATAAACAGATTATTTTGGAGGTAGATTATTTTATGAGAAGGAATGTGGCATCAGGATTAGAGGTAGACTCATCAACACTCTGCATTATGTAGATGACACACCTTGCTTGCTGAAAATGAGGAGAACCTGAAGTGCTTGCTGCGAAGGTCAAGGACTGTAGTCTTCAAATATGAATTGAAGCTCAACATCAAGAAGACAAAGATTCTCATCCCTTGGCCTATTGGCAGCACCATGATAGATGGAGAAGAGATTGAGATTGTTAATAATTTCAGCTTACTTGGTTCCATAATCAGCACTCTTGGCACCAGCAGTCAGGAAATAAAAAGATGAATTGCATTTGAGAAAGTCAGCTCTCAGGGATCTCGCCAGAGTATTGAAGAGCAATGATATCAATTCAGAGACTAAGGTGCAATCGATCAAGGCTTAGGTCTTCACAATTACTTGCTATGCATCAGAAATCTGGACAACTAATAGGAATGATAGAAGAAAAATTCATGCCTCTGTCTTGTCGTGCTGGAGAAGAGTACTGAACATATCATGGATCACCAAGATAATAAACAGATCTGTCCTGGACAGGGTAAAACCAAGCTGCCTCTTGAAGGCTAGGATTTTTAAATTCCATCTCACATACCTTGGGAAGGTGGCCAGGAGGGACCAGTCCTTGGAGAAGATCATGCTTGGAAAGGTGGAGGAACGGTACAAGAGAAGAAAACCTCAGATGAGATGAATTGACACAGTAACTGGGGTAGTGGAGCAGGTGTGTCAGAGACAGTGAGATTGGCTCAAGATAGGACAGGGTTGGTTCAGGGCTATTTACATATGAGTCACAAGTCACTCAACAGCACATTAACAACAATAACAGGATCACTATGAGGGTAGTTCACTTGACAGCACCTAATAATAACAGCAACACATTTTGTGTGTATAATGGTGGTGGTTGTTCTGTACCGTAGAGTCAGAACTGATCCATAGCTGACCCTCTGTCGGGTTTTCAGAGGCAGTTAATCTCAACGGGAAGAGATTACCCATTTTTCTCCTGCAGAGTAGCTGTTAGATTTGACCCATGTGGCTTTGGAATTGCAGCACAGTTTCTTGCCACTAGGCCACCAGAGCTTCCATGTGTGTATACTCACAGTGTAGCTTGAATAGTGGTAACTGGAACCTGGAGAGAGGATGAAAGACTCACAAGTGTTGAGGACTCTCCTTCATAGGGTCGCTATGAGTTGCCTGTGACTCGACGGCTCTTAACAACAATAACATCAACATAGAGAGAGATCAGTTGGCCCAGTGGACAGAAAGTGATGCTACCAAGCCAAAGGTGGGTGACTTTTAATCCATGGCCCTCGGGCCTGTCTTTCATTGTTTTTGTTCAGACATTCTTCTAGGTCGTATAGCCCTGGTGTACAAGTTGCTGTACCACGGTCACTTGCGATTGCTGTGAGGCTGAACACCGTGACACAGATGTATCAAATGCGTTAATGGTTGGTTACCCAATGCGGACAGAGAGTGGGGTGGAGCTCCCCGATTAAAATAAGCTTGGAAGCAGGAGTGGCATCCACTTCTGTAATAGCTTGCCTCTGGAAACCCTGTGAACCTGGAGAGAGGATGAAAGGCACCCAAGCGTTAAGGACTCTCCTTCATACGGTCGCTATGAGTCCCTGCAACTCGACGGCACTTAATAACAACAGCAACAGTGGTAAGAAGCTGCACGCCAACTTGAAGACATATAGTCAGAATTTACTAGTGGCTCCAAGGGAGAAGGATGGGAAATTTCCTCCAATGGGATGTATTGCCTCTGAAAACCCCTGGAGGGTCAGCTGTAAATCAATTCTGGCTTGACGGTACCCACAATAACAACATACATATGTATATTGTGTGGATAAGTGTGTGTTACTGCATGATTACACACTGTGTATTGAGTCTATGACTGAAATTCTTAACCATTACTTTTTTTAAACTTAGAAGTATATTTTTACTTTACTTAATTATTTTTATTATACTGCTTTATTTACAAAATTCGAATAGATTGTTTTCAAGACCAGATCCTCCCAATTTCCCTCATCACCCTCACCCATCCAATTGTACAACCTCATTATTAATAGCCCCCTACATCCTCACCCCTCTGCTCTCTCTCTCCCCCTCCTTATATCCTCATACTCATTCTACAATAATAGTTTTATACAATATTTCTCCTTGTGGGACTGAGTTAACTCAGCATAATGTTTTTCAGTCCTTCCCAAGTTAGGTAGTAATTTACAAAATCGTTGCTCCTGCATGCTGCATAGTATCCCATTGTGTGACTGTACCATAATTTCATAATTCATTCTTTTGTGATTGGACACCTGGGCTGTTTCCATGTTCTTGTGATGATAAATAACATTGCTATGAACATTAGTATACAAGTCTCCATTTGTGCTCAAGTCTCATTTTCTCAGGGTATATTCCAAGCTCTGAAATGGCTGGGTTACATGGAATTTCTATGTTCAGCTTTTTGAGAAAGTGACAAACTGCCTTCTGGAATAGTTGTACCATTTTACAATCCAATCAACAATGTATAAGGGTTCCTATCTTGCCACATCCTCTCCAACATTTATTACTTGATAGTACCTCATTGTGGTTTTGATTTGCATCTTTCTTATTGCCAATGATTTTGAGCATTTCTTCATGTGTCTGTTAGCTATTCAAATATCTTCCTCTGTGAAGATTCTTTCTATGTCTTTTCCCCATTTTGTAATTGAGTATCAGTCTTTCTTGTGGAGGCCCATTAGAATTCTGTAAACTTTCATTATGAGACTCTTGTCTGAGAAAGTATTACCAAATGTTTGTTCCCAGTTGGTAGGTTTTCTTTTCACCCTGTTAGAAAAAGTTTTGATGCACATAGATTTTAATCTTTAGAAGGTCCCATTCATCTCTTTTATCCTCTTCAGATTGTGAATTTCTGGCTGTGTTGATTCCAGTTTGATTCTTATGAACTTTATGGTTTTGGGCTTTATTCTGAGGTCTCTGATCTAATTTGAGTTGATTTTTGTGTATAGTGTGAGGTGTGAATCCTGTTTAAGCTTTCTTCATGTGGAAGTCCAGTTTTGCCAGCACCATTTGTTGAAAATTCATTACAACAATGCTTTCTGTTAGGTTCAGGTGATAGTTTAGAAGATGCCCAGGATCATATTCCTGGAATATGACCAGCAAGTTCCCTCTGGAGAAGGTTTCCTCAGGCAGACACTTAAATAAAGAGAATAGGATCAGGTTTATTAGTGACAGCAGAGAGAAGCACAAACAGCCAAGCACCCTAGGAGTCAGGCAGCAGGCCCCTGTTGCAAGTGAGCAGGAACCTGTCTCAGGGACAGAGTTCCAACATTTATAGGGTTCTCTCCCTTATCTTCATTTTTTTTTCTTTTCCAATTAGTGGATTTTTCTGATTGGTGGTGAGAAGCCACTGTCTCTTCCATGGTGATCAGAGTGTTCTCCAAGGTCACGCACTTGTGTGCTTGGCCAAGGTCTTGGTGGCCCAGGTCTGAGCGAGGACCTCGAAGTGGAGAGGGGAAGCTGCCTACGGCTGCACAGTTGTTTCTAGCACTAACATATGCCTTATTGAAGGTGCTCAAAATTGTATGTAGTTCCTTTCTGTGGACCCTTTGGAAGTAATGGAAGGGTACTTCTTTTATTCCCCCTGCTGTGTGACCCAATTCCGGAAGATGTTGTTGTTGTTAAGTGCCCTCCTGGCAACTATGACTCAAAGCAGCCTTCTCAATATTGGAGTTGTTGTTGTTATGTGCTACTGAGTTGCCTGCGACTCATAATGACCCTATGTTCAACAGCCCTAAACCTTACTCTATCCTTTGCCAATTTCATTGTCTCTGACACACCCATACCCAGTGGGAGACTTAATTTAATAGAGTGAATTTCCAGGACAAAATGTATCAACAAACACGTGTCCTTGAGCTGGTTACTCAGAAAATGTCTGTGAAATTTTGGGGATTTAGCAAGCAGTATGGTCCCTTTGGAAATCCTATTGACTCCCTCTAGAGCCTGCCTCAAAATTCATTTGATATTTGCTTACATCTTTGAAATCTCTTTCTTGGGCTTCCTCACATGGACATTTCCTTTCTCAGTAGATATTAATTTACCAATTATTCACTCATTTAGCAATTAGTTTTTGAGCACTGTCTGTGCCAGGCATTGTGTTAAATCCCAAGGATAAAATAGTGGATGAAATAGACATGACTCACCAGCAAGTGCACAGAATGTGGGGAAGAGTGAGAATCACTATGGTCATCTGCAATGTTGCGTTCTGCCGAGTTGACTGCAGCTTCTTCAGTAGAATTGGTTGCGTCTGAGCAATGACAGCACTAAATCTTGAAAGCCTGCAGAGTCTTGACCATGCCTGGAGTTCTCAAGTCCATTGTTGAAGATGGTGTGCATTCTGAGTAGGTTTCAACCGATGGGACTTATCTTCCAGCACTATATTGGGTGGTGTTCTGTTGTGGTTTGTTGGAATCGGTTTATTAATTTTAAGAAGCAGTATTATTGTTGTGTGCTGTTGAGTCAGAACCGACACATAGCTGACCTTCTGGTAGATTTTCAGAGGCACTAAATTGCATGGGAAGAGATGGTGGATTTGAATCACATGTCTTTGGGATTGCAGCTCAGCTTCTGACTAATAGGCCACCAGAGCTCCCTAAGAAGCAGTGTACTTCTTAAAATTGGTCAATCAAATTCAATGGATCACATTAGGCTTTATTCCTAGTCTGGCTTTGTCTGAAAGCTCTGTTAAAACCTGTCAACAGTGTTGACTCTGCTGGAATTTGAAATACCAGAGACACAGCCTCTAAAATAGTGATATATGCAAGTCTGATGAATTGGTAGACAGGCTGGTAAACGGTAATAAGTATAGTTCTACAGGGAGCATGCAATAGGAATATCCTCATCTGGAAAGAGACTCAGGAGATTCTAACACCCACTGTGCACAGGCACTGAGTGAGGGACAGGCAGGAGAGAGAGGGAAATGCTCTTGCCTGCCTACTTAAAACATTTAAATTTAGAATGAACTCTGTCTCATCATTACCATCCTTTCTGTAAGTCCTTAAATCTTAGATAAATATTCACATTGTAAAGAGTAGTATTTGTGTGTGTGTGTGTGTGTATTCTAGATCGCTTGGAAAAGAAATGTCCTAACACTTTAGAATATGAGTAGAAATACTTGAATAAGTGATCCACCCTGCACTATCTCTGCATGTGAACGTTCCAAGTGATTTTCTAGGAACCTCTAAATGCTGTTTTCTACAAGTTAACCCCTTTACAGCATACATGGACTTAACAAGCTCCTGTATATGTTTCCTTTATATGGCTAGATTTTCCTAGACTAGATCCTGACCTGTGTATTTCCATATTGCACTAAGTAAATAAGTATCAGGGGCTTAAGAAATGTTTTCTCCAGTAAATGGATGGATGTGAGAATGAGATAATTTAAAAATGCATTGACACAGTGTGCTTCATGCCATTATTCTTATAGGGTCCCTGGAGGGGTGCAGAAGTACATAGCAGAAACTTTATTTCTAAAGGCAAATTATTTATTTATTCATCCATTACTTTCAAAAAAGTCATTTGATTTGTGCCAAGATTTGTACTGGGCCCTCATTAGACAAGCAAGGTTCTTGTTTTCTGGGAATTTATACTCAAGCTATGAGGAGACAGATATCAAACAAGCAAACAGGTAATTGAACAAGTTCATTTCATTTGAGGTAAGTTCTGGTAACTAGACATTGGTGGTTCATTTGTAGAATTCTCACACTGCTTGTTGGAGACCTGGTTTAATTTTTAGCTGTATTTGTCTGGGCTCTCTAGGGGGTAAAACTAGTGAAGCATATATAGATATGTTGTTGTTGTTATATATGGTGGAGTCGGAACTGACTCAAAGTTGGCCCTGCTTCAGGTTTTACCCTGTAGAGGCAGTCAGTCACATGGAAGGAGACTGCCTATCTTTCTCCTGCGAATCAGCTGGTGGATTCGAACCGTGTGCCTTTGGGTTGGCAGCACAACTCCTTACCACCAGGCTGCTCTTATAGAAATATTGTTGTTGTTTTTGTGTACCATACAGCCCGAACAGACCATAGCTGACCCTCTGGCAGGTTTTCAGAGGCAGTTAATCACACGGGAGGAGGTGGCCCATCCTCCAGTGGAGCAGCTGGTGGCCTCGAACAGTGTGCCTTCAGGATTGCAGTGCAGCTTTTTGCCACTAGGACAGGAGAGATGACTCATGCAATTGTAAAGGCTGGCAAGTCCCAAATCCATGGGTCAGTCTAAACATTAGAGGCTTTTATTGGTAAATCCAAAGTCAATGGGCAGATCAGAGACTTCTGCAGGTTCACACAGGCCTGAGAAAAAGAGAGAGCATTATCAGAATTTTCATACGTACTCTGGAAACAGGTACATTTCCATGGAAATGCCTCTTTCCCATCAGATCATAAAATGATAGGATTACATAGTGTCTGTGAAACATCAAAAGTGTAGGTACCTTCACCATTTGGACACGTGAAACAGCAGACCAGGTGGTGCAGCACGTGTGCAGTCACCACTCATCTGTCAGTGGAGGCTTACATATGGCTGTGGCTGCTGTGATAGTTAATATCGTGTGTCAACTTGACTCTGAGTATCAGTGTGATGTAATTATCCTACGAGTTGTAAATCTCAACCTCCATGATGTTCATGAGGCATTGTTGTTATGTGCTGTTGAGTTGCCTGCAACTCCCAGAGACCCTATGTACAACAGCCCTAAACCCTGCTTTATCCTGAGCCAATCTTATTCTCTCTGACACACCTACCCTCATTACCCCAGTCACTGAATCAATCCATATCATCAAAGGTCCTCCTCTCCTGTGCTGTCTCTCCACCCTCCCAAGCATGACATCCTTCTCCAAGGACTGGTCCCTCCTTGCAACATGCCCAAAGTATGTCAGATGAAGCTTCAAAATCCTTGCCTCCAAAGAACAGCCTGGCTTCACCCTCTCCAGTACGAACTTGTTTGCACCAGTCCATGGTATATTCAATACTCTTCTCCAGCAGCATATGGCTAGAGTCAGTTATTTAATGATATAGGTATTCCCCATGATACGGCCTGATATATCCCTGATCAGTTATAAAAGGATTACAGTACAACACATCACCTTTAATCTGCTCTAACGTGGAGAACATCACCTCAAAGTATGACATGTACTGAAAAAGAAAATCTGTGTCTAGGGAGCACTGATGGCTTATTGGTAAGGAATTGGGCTGCCAACTCATAGGTACGCAGTTCAAACAAGCCAGCTGCTCTGCGGAAGAAAGATGGGCAAACTCCTCTCATGTGATTTACCACCTCTGAAAACCCCCTGGAGGGTCAGCTATGGGTTATTTCTGCCTCAACAGTATACAACAACAACAGCAAACACATCTGTATCTAGTGAGCTCTTGTGGCCTATTGGTAAGAAGCTGCACTGTAATCTGAAAGCATGTGGTTCAAATCCAGCAACTGTTCCATGGGAAAACACTGGGCAATTGATGGCCTCTGAAGACCTGCTGGAGGGTCAGCTATGAGTCTGTCTGAATTCACCAGCACATAACAATAAGAACATATTTATATTTTGTTTAACTTGTTAGGTGCCATTGAATTGAGTACAACTCATAGTGATGATATGAACAACAGACGTGGACCCTGTTCTATCCAGTGCCATCCTCATAATCTCTACCACACTTGAGCCCATTGCTGCAGCTACTGTGCCAGTCCCTATCATTTGAGGTCTTCTTTTCTTTTTCTGACCCTCCACTTTTCTAAGCACAATGTCCCTTTCCAAGGAATAACATAAACACAGGCTATACCCATGGATTTCACCTGATGGTATGGATAGGAATCAAATAGATTACATTTGTGGAAAGACTCGCTGGAGAAGCTCAATATCAGCAGTGAAAACCAGGCCAGGCGCTGATTGTGGGACAGACCACCAAATACTCATATGCAAGTTCAAGCTGAAGTTGAGGAAAATTAAATCAAGTCCACGGGAACCAAAATTTGACCTTAAGTCTGTCCCACTCAAATTTCAAAACCATCTCAGGAA
>NW_006400482.1:29152-29702 GCF_000299155.1 Elephantulus edwardii | reverse complement strand
GAGTACAGGAAAGAGGGGAAAGGAAAGAGGAAGATAGCAGCAAAGTGGAAAGAAAAGACAAACATTAGTTTAGCTTAAGACTTAACATTCGTTAATTTTATCTGCTGTCAAATGGCCCCAACTCATAAAGAGCCTACGCAACAGACTGAAATATTATGAGAATTACAAAAATGTGACACAGACATGGAATGAATTCAGGCTGTTGGGAAAAAGAACTGGTAGACGTTTTTGTTGCAATGTTGCCACAAGCTCTCAACATATTAAATAAACCGTATCCGTAAAGCATAATAAAGCAAACGTGCAATGAAATATGATATGCCTGTGTTCTCAAGCAGTGGAGTCTAGAGACGTGATCTGGGAAAGGCAAAGCAGGAGTACTCATGGATGTCAAAGCTGAAAGGAGTCATCAAGTACCCTGTATTCATTAAAAACCAGAAGGAGAGCTACTCACCACCTGTATGGTGGCTTGCATCTTGCTATGATGCTGGAATTTTTGCTACTAGTGTTTTAAATAACAGCTCCTATGTTGTTGTTGTTGTTGTTATGTGCC
>NW_006400482.1:0-798 GCF_000299155.1 Elephantulus edwardii | reverse complement strand
GTGGATCATAACAAACTGTGACTGACTCTGAGGAGAATGGGAATCCCAGAACACTTGATCATACAAATGTGAAACCTATACTTGGACCAAGAGGCAGTCGTCAGAACAGAGCAAGGAAACACTGCATGGTTAAAAATTGGGAAGTGTGTATACCAGGGGTGTGTCCTATCTCCATACCTTTTCAACCTATGTGCAAAACAGATTATGCGGGAGTCTGGGCTCTATAAGGAGAAATGTGGCATCAGGATTGGTAGAAGATCCATCCACAATCTACGTTAGGCAAATGACACAACCCTGCTTGCTGAAACTGAGGAGTACCTGACGTGCTTGCTGCAGAGGGCCAATGCATGCAGCCTTCAGTATGGATTGAGTCTCAATATAAAGAAGACAAAGATTCTCACCACTGGACCAATTGACAGCATTAGGATGGATGGTGAAGAGATTGAGATTGTTTACAGCTTTAGTTTGCTTAGTTCCACAGTCAACATTCTTGACACCAGCAGCCAGGTAATTAAAAGACATATAGCCATGGGAAAGTCTGCTTTTAAAGACCTTTCCAAAATCCTAAAGAGCAGTGATATCACTCTGAAGATTAAGGTGCACCTGATACAGGCTATGGGCTTTGCAATCACTTGCTATGTGTCAGAGAACTGGGCAATGACTGGAGATGATAGAAGGAGGATTGATGCCTTTGAGCTGTGGTTCTGGAGAAGAATATTGAATATACCATGGACTGCTAACAAAATGAACAAATTCATCCTAGAGAGGGTTAAACTAGGTTGCTCCTTGGAGGCAAAG
>NW_006400481.1:43623-44039 GCF_000299155.1 Elephantulus edwardii | reverse complement strand
GGGGATAAACACCTCTCAGGGGACTAAACACCTCAAGGGGCTGTAAACACCTCAGAGGGCAATAAACACTTCACAGGGCATAAAATTAGTCACCTATTAGGAGGATAAACACCTCACAGGGTGCTAAAGCCCTCAAGGTGGATAAACACCTCACTGGGAGATCAACACCTCTAGGGGCTGTAAACACCTCACAGGAGAGTAAACACTTCACAGTGGATAAACTTAGTCACATCATACGAGTATAAACACCTCACAGGTTGGTAAACCCCTCAAGGTGGATAAACACCTCACAGGGAGATAAACACCTCAAAGGGCTGTAGACACCTCACAGGGGAGTAAACACTTCACAGGAGATAAACTTAATCACCTCATAGGAGTTTGTACAACTAACAGGGGGTAAACACCTCCCAGGAGGA
>NW_006400481.1:23372-24586 GCF_000299155.1 Elephantulus edwardii | reverse complement strand
GTGTAGATAATTAACAGTGGGTAAACACATCACAGGGGGTATAAACACCTCACAGGAGATGAACAACTCACACAGGGATAAACATCTCCCAGCAGGGGGGTTAAAAATCTCTCTGGGGATAAACACCTCAAGGGGCTGTAAACACCTCACAGGGGAGTAAACACTTCACAGGGGATAAACTTAGTCAACTCAAGGGAGTATAGACACCTCACAGGGTGGTAAATCCCTCAAGGTGGATTAACACCTCACAGGGAGATAAACAACTCAAGGGGCTGTAAACACCTCACAGGGGAGTAAACACTTCACAGGGGATAAACATAGTCACCTCACAGGAGGAAAAACTCCTCCCAGCGTTGTAAGCCCCTCAAGGTGGATAAACACCTCACAGGGAGATAAACACCTCAAGGGGATGTAAACACCTCACAGGGGATAACCGTAGTCACCTCATAGGAGGGTATACAACTAAAAGTGGATAAACACCTCACAGTTGGCATAAATACCTCACAGGAGATGAATAACTCACAGGGGGATACACACATCAGAGCGAGGGGGTTTAAAAACCTCTCGGGGGATAAACACCTCTAAGGGGACTAAACACCTCATGGGGCTGTAACCACCTCACAGGGGAGTAAACACTTTACAGTGGATAAACTTAGTCACCTCATAGGAGGATAAACACCTCACAGGGTGGTAAACCCCTCATGGTGAATAAACACCTCATAGGAAGATAAAGGCTTCACAGAGTGGCACACATTTTAGAGGGGATAAACTCCTCACAGGGGGGGTAAACACCTCAAGGCGGTTTAAACTCTTCAGAAGCGATAATCTTGGTCAACTCACAGGAGGATAAACACCTCAGAAGAGGATAAACGCCTCAAAGTCCTTAAAAACCTCACAGGGGCATACACACCTCACAGGGGAGGTAAACACTTCACAGGAAGGGGGGTTTAACAACCTCTTGGAGGATACACACCTCTCAGGGGACTAAACACCTCAAGGGGCTGTAAACACCTCACAGTGGATTAAACACTTCAGAGGGGATAAACTTTGTCACATCAATGTAGTATAGACACCTCACAGGGTGGTAAATCCCTCAAGGTGTATAAACACCTCACAGGGAGATAAACACCTCAAGGGGCTGTAAACTTCTCTCATGGTAGTAAACACCTCAAGGGGCTGTAAACACCTCACAGGGGAGTAAACACTTCACAGCG
>NW_006400481.1:18583-21743 GCF_000299155.1 Elephantulus edwardii | reverse complement strand
AGGAGGATAAACACCTCACAGGGTGGTAAACCCCTCATGGTGGATAAACACGTCATAGGAAGATAAAGGCTTTACAGAGTGGCACACATTTTACAGGGGATAAAACCCTCACGAGGGGGGTAAACACCTCAAGGCAGTTAAAACTCTTCAGAGGGGATAAACTTAGTCAACTCACGGGAGCATAAACACCTTAGAAGAGGATAAACGCCTCAAAGTCGTTAAACACCTCACAGGGGGATACACACCTCACACGGGAGGTAAACACTTCACAGGGAGGGGGGTTAACAACCTCTCTGGGGATAAACACCTCAAGAAGCTGTAAACACCTCACAGGGGAGTAAACATTTCACAGGGGATAACCTTAGTCACCTCATAGGAGGGCATATAATTAACAGGGGGTTAACACATCACAGGGGGGATAAACACCTCACAGGAGATGAATAACTCACACGGGGATAAACATCTCCCAACAGGGGGGTTAAAAACCTCTCGGGGGATAAAAACCTCAAGGGGCTGTAAACACCTCACAGCGGAGTAAACACTTCACAGGGGATAAACATAGTCACCTCAGAGGAGGAAAAACACCTCCCAGCGTTGTAAGCCCCTCAAGGTGGATAAACACCTCACAGGGAGATAAACACCTCAAGGGGATGTAAACACCTCACAGGGGATAATCTTAGTCACCTCATAGGAGGGTATACAACTAAAAGTGGATAAACACCTCACAGTTGGCATAAACACCTCACAGGAGATGAAAGAATCACAGGGGGATACACACATCAGAGCGAGGGGGTTTAAAATCCTCTCGGGGGATAAACACCTCTCAGGGGACTAAACACCTCAAGGGGCTGTAACCACCTCACAGGGGAGTAAACACTTCACAGGGGATCAAATTATTCACATATTAGGAGGATAAACAACTCACAGGGTGGTAAACCCCTCAAGGGGGATAAACACCTCACAGGGAGATAAACACCTCAGGGGGCTGTAAACACCTCACAGGGGAGTAAACACTTCACAGGAGATAAACTTAATCACCTCATAGGAGGTTGTACAACTAACAGGGGGGAAACACCTCCCAGTAGAAAAACACCTCACAGGGTGTAAACATCTCACATGGGGATAAAAACCTCACAGGAAGATATACACCTCACAGGGGGATAAACACCTCACCAGCTTGTAAACATTTCACTAGGGGGTAAACACTTCACAGGGGATAAACTTAGTCACCTCATAGGAAGGTTCACAACTAAGAGGGTGGTAATACCCTCAAAGTGGATAAACACCTCACAGGGAGATAAAAACATCCCAGAGTGGCACACATATTACAGGGGATAAACACCTCACAGGGGGGTAAACACCTCAAGGTGGATATACACCTCTCAGGGTAGCAAACACTTCACAGGAGATAAACTTAATCCCCTAATAGGAGGTTATACAACTAACAGGGGGTAAACAAATCCCAGGAAGAAAAACACCTCACAGGGCGTAAATATCTCACAGGGGGATAAACACCTCACAGGGAGATAAACACCTCCCAGACTGGCACACATATTACAAGGGATAAACACTTCAAAGGGGGGGTAAACACCTCAAAGCCGTTAAACACCACACAGGGGGTTTAACACCTCACAGAGGGGGGTGTTAAAAACCTCTTAGGGATAAACACTTCACAGGGGAGTAAACACCTCAAGGAGCTGTAAACAAATCACAGGGGAGTAAACACTCCACAGGGGATAAACTTATTCCCCTCATAGGAGGGTGTACACCTAACAGGGAGTAAACACCTCACTGGGGGTATTAACACCACACAAGACATGAACAACTCACGGAATAAACACCTCACAGGACGATACATACCTCACAGGGGGATAAAAACCTCACAGGGTTCTAAACACTTCACGAGGGGGTAAAAACTTCACAGGGGATAAACTTAGTCACCTCATAGGAGGATAAACACCTCACAGGGTGTAAACATCTCACATGGGGAAAAAAACCTCACAGGAGGATATACACCTTTCAGGGACTTAGTCACCTCATAGGAGGATAAACACCTCACAGGGTGGTAAACCCTTCATGGTGTATAAACACCTCATAGGAAGATAAAGGCCTCACAGAGTGGCACACATTTTACAGGGGATAAAACCCTCACGGGGGGGGGTGTAAAAACCTCAAGGCGGTTAAAACTCTTCAGAGGGGATAAACTTAGTCAACTCACAGGAGCATAAACACTTTAGAAGAGGATAAACGCCTCAAAGTCGTTAAACGCATCACAGGGGGATACACACCTCACAGAGGAGGTAAACACTTCACAGGGAGGGGGGTTAAAACCTCTCGGGGGATAAACACCTCAAGGAGCTGTAAACACCTCACAGGGAAGTAAACATTTCACAGGGGATAACCTTAGTCACCTCATAGGAGGGTATATAATTAACAGTGGGTAAACACATCACAGGGGGGATAAACACCTCACAGGAGATGAACAACTCACACTGGGATAAACATCTCCCAACAGGCGGGTTAAAAACGTCTCGGGGGATAAAAACCTCAAGGGGCTATAAACACCTCACAGGGGAGTAAACACTTCACAGGGAGGGGGATTAACAACCTCCCGGGGGATAAACACCTTTCAGGGGACTAAATACCTCAAAGGGCTGTAAACACCTCACAGGGGATTAAACACTTCACAGGGGATAAACATAGTCACCTCAAAGTAGTATAGACACCTCACAGGGTGGTAAATCCCTCAAGGTGGATAAACACTTCACAGGGAGATAAACATCTCAAGGGGCTGTAAAGACCTTGCAGGGGAATAAACACTTCACAGGGGATCAAATTAATCACCTATTAGGAGGATAAACACCAAACAGGGTGGTAAAACCCTCAAGGTGGATAAACACCACACAGGGAGATAAATATATCTAGGGGCTGTAGAGACCTCACAGGGGAGTAAACACTTCACAGTGGATAAACTTAAGCACCTCATAGGAGGTTGTACAACTAACAGGCGGTAAACACCTCCCAGTAGAAAAAACACCTCACAGGGTGTAAACATCTCACATTGGGAAAAAAACCTCACAGGAGGATACACACCTCTCAGGGAGATAAACACCTCACCGGCTTGTAAACACTTCACGAGGGGGTAAACACTTCACAGGGG
>NW_006400481.1:15811-18235 GCF_000299155.1 Elephantulus edwardii | reverse complement strand
GGTAAACACATCACAGGGGGGATAAACACCTCACAGGAGATGAACAACTCACACTGGGATAAACATCTCCCAACAGGCGGGTTAAAAACGTCTCGGGGGATAAAAACCTCAAGGGGCTATAAACACCTCACAGGGGAGTAAACACTTCACAGGGAGGGGGATTAACAACCTCCCGGGGGATAAACACCTTTCAGGGGACTAAATACCTCAAAGGGCTGTAAACACCTCACAGGGGATTAAACACTTCACAGGGGATAAACATAGTCACCTCAAAGTAGTATAGACACCTCACAGGGTGGTAAATCCCTCAAGGTGGGTAAACACCTCACAGGGAGATAAACACCTCACGGGGCTGTAAACACCTCACAGGGTAGTAAACACTTCACAGGAGATAAACTTAATCACCTCATAGGAGGTTGTACAACTAACAGGGGGGAAACACCTCCCAGTAGAAAATACACCTCACAGGGTGTAAACATCTCACATGGGGATAAAAACCTCACAGGAAGATATACACCTCACAGGGGGATAAAGACCTCACCAGCTTGTAAACACTTCACGAGGGGGAAAAACTTCACAGGGGATATACTTAGTCACCTCATAGAAGGGTTCACAACTAAGAGGGTGGTAACACCCTCAAGGTGGATAAACACCTCACAGAGAGATATAAACATCCCAGAGTGGCACAAATATTACAGGGGATAAACACCTCACAGGGGGGTAAACTCCTCAAGGTGGATAAACACCTCACTGGGGAGCAAAGACTTCACAGGAGATAAACTTAATCACCTCATAGGAGGTTGTACAAATAACAGGGGGTAAACACCTCCCAGGAGGAAAAACACCTCACAGGGGGTATTAACACCTCACAGGAGATGGACAACTCAGAGGGGGATAAACACCTCACAGGAGGATAGATATCTCACAGGGGGATAAAAACCTCACAGAGGTCTAAACACTTCACGAGGGGGTAAACACTTCACAGGAGATAAACTTAGTCACCTCATAGGAGGATAAACACCTCACAGGGTGGTAAACCCCTCATGGTGTATAAACACCTCATAGGAAGATAAAGGCTTCACAGAGTGGCACACATTTTACAAGGGATAAAGCCCTCACAGGAGGGGTAAACACCTCAAGGCTGTTTAAACTCTTCAGAGGGGATAAACTTAGTCAACTCACAGGAGGATAAGCACCTCAGAAGAGGATAAACGCTTCAAAGTCGTTAAACACCACACAGGGGGATACACACCTCACAGGGGAGGTAAACACTTCACAGGGAGGGGGATTAAAACCTCTCTGGGGATAAAAAACTCAAGGAGCTGTAAACACCTCACAGGGGAGTAAACATATCACAGGGGATAACCTTAGTCACCTCATAGGAGGGTATATAATTAACAGTGAGTAAACACATCACAGGGGGGATAAACACCTCACAGGAGATGAAGAACTCACACGGGGATAAACATCTCCCATCAGGGGGGTTAAAAACCTCTCGGGGCATAAAAACCTCAAGGGGCTGTAAACACCTCACAGGGGAGTAAACACTTCACAGGGGATAAACTTAGTCAACTCAAAGGAGTATAGACACCTCAAAGGGTGGTAAATCCCTCAGGGTGGATAAACACCTCACAGGGAGATAAACACCTCAAGGGGCTGTAAACACCTCACAGGGGAGTAAACACTTCACAGGGGATAATCATATTCACCTCAGAGGTGGAAAAACACCTCCCAGCGTTGTAAGACCCTCAAGGTGGATAAACACCTCACAGGGAGATAAACACCTCAAGGGGATGTAAACACCTCACAGTGGAGTAAACACTTCACAGGGCATAACCTTAGTCACCTCATAGGAGGGTATACAACTAAAAGTGGATAAACACCTCACAGTTGGCATAAATACCTCACAGGAGATGAACAACTCACAGGGAGATACACACATCAGAGCGAGGGGGTTTATAAACCTCTCGGGGGATAAACACCTCTCAGGGGACTAAACACCTCAAGGGGCTGTAACCACCTCACAGGGGAGTAAACACTTCACAGTGGATAAACTTAATCACCTCATAGGAAGATAAACACCTCACAGCCTTGTAAGCCCCTCAAGGTGGATAAACACCTCACAGGGAGATAAACACCTCAAGGGGCTGTAAACACCTCATAGGGGAATAAACACTTCACAGGAGATAAACTCAATCACCTCAAAGGAGGTTGTACAACTAACAGGTGGTAAACAACTCCCAGGAGGAAAAACACCTCACAGGGGGTATTAACACCTCACAGGAGATGAACAACTCAGAGGGGCATAAACACCTCACAGGAGGATAGACACCTCACAGGGGGATAAAAAGCTCACAGGGGTCTAAACACTTCACGAAGGGGTAAACACTTCACAGGGGATAAACTTAGTCACCTCATAGGAGG
>NW_006400481.1:14641-15530 GCF_000299155.1 Elephantulus edwardii | reverse complement strand
CACCTCAGAAGAGGATAAACGCCTCAAAGTCGTTGAACACCTCCCAGGGGGATACACACCTCACAGGTTAGGTAAACACTTCACCGGGAGGGGGGTTAACAATCTCTCGGGGGATAAACACCTCTCAGGGGACTAAACACCTCAAAGGGCTGTAAACACCTCACAGGGGAGTAAACACTTTACAGTGGATAAACTTAATCACCTCATAGGAGGTTGTACACCTAACAGGCGGTAAACACCTCCCAGTAGAAAAAAACACCTCACAGTGTGTAAACATCTCACATCGGGATAAAAACCTCACAGGAGGATATACACTTCTCAGGGGAATAAACACCTCACCGGCTTGTAAACACTTCACGAGGGGGTAAACACTTCACAGGGGATAAACTTAGTCACCTCATAGGAGGGTTCACAACTAAGAGGGTGGTAACACCCTCAAGGTGGATAAACACCTCACAGGGAGATAAAAACATCCCAGAGTGGCACACATATTACAGGGGATAAACACCTCACGGGGGGTAAACACCTCAAGGTGGATAAAAACCTCACTGGGGAGCAAACACTTCACAGGAGATAAATTTAATCCCCTCATAGGAGGTTTTAAAACTGACAGGGGGTAAACACATCCCAGGAAGAAAAACATCTTCCAGGGAGTAAACATCTCACTGGGGGATAAACACCTCACAGGGAGATAAACACATTCCAGGGTGGCACACATATTACAAGGGATAAACACTTCAAAGGGGGGTAAACACCTCAAAGGCGTTGAACACCTCACAGGTGGATACATACTTCACAGGGGGTTTAACACCTCACAGAGAGGGGTGTTACAAACCTCTCAGGGATAAACACCTCGCAGGAGAGTAAACACCTCAAGGGGCTGTAAACA
>NW_006400481.1:11573-12267 GCF_000299155.1 Elephantulus edwardii | reverse complement strand
ATAAACACCTCACAGGGAGATAAAAACATCCCAGAGTGGCACACATATCACAGGGGATAAACGCCTCACAGGGGGGTAAACACCTCAAGCTGGATAAACACCTCACAGGGGAGCAAACACTTCACAGGAGATAAACTTAATCCATCGTAGGAGGTTATACAACTAACAGGGGCTAAACACCTCACAGGGAGAAAAACACCTCCCAGGGCGTAAATATCTCACTGGGGGATAAACACCTCACAGGGAGATAAACACCTCCCAGAATGGCACACATATTACAAGGGATAAACACTTCAAAGGGGGGTAAACACCTCAAAGCCATTAAACACCTTACACATGGATACATACTTCACAGGTGGTTTCACACCTCACAGAGAGGGGTTTTAAAAACCTCTCAGGGATAAACACCTCGCAGGGGAGTAAACACCTCAAGGGGCTGTAAACAAATCACAAGGGAGTAAACACACCACAGGGGATAAATTTATTGCCCTCATAGTAGGGTGTACACCTAACAGGGGGTAAACACCTCACTGGGGGTATTAACACCACACAAGACATGAACAACTCACAGGGGGATAAACACCTCACAGGAGGATAGACAACTCACAGGGTGATAAAAACCTCACAGGGGTCTAAACACTTCACGAGGGGGTAAACACTTCACAGGGGATAAACTTAGTCACCTCATAGGAGG
>NW_006400481.1:3712-10606 GCF_000299155.1 Elephantulus edwardii | reverse complement strand
GATAAACTTAATCCCCTCATAGGAGGTTATACAACTAACAGGCGGTAAACCCCTCCCAGGACGAAAAACACCTCACAGGGTTTAAACATCTCACAGGGGGATAAACACCTCCCAGTGTGGCACACATATTACAGGGGATAAACACCTCACAGAGGGGTAAACACCTCAAAGCCGTTGAACACCTCACAGGTGGATACACACTTCACAGGGGGGTAAACACCTCACAGAGAGGGGTGTTAAAAGCCTCTCGGGGATAAACACATCGCAGGGGAGTAAACACCTCAAGGGGCTGTAAAGAAATCACAGGGGAGTAAACACTTCACAGGGGATAAACTTATTCCCCTCATAGGAGGGTGTACACCTAACAGGGGTTGAACACCTCAGGGGGGATTAACACCTCACAAGACATGAACAACTCACAGTGGGTAAACACCTCACAGTAGGATAAAAACCTCACAGGGGTCTAAACACACCACGAGGTGGTAAACATTTCGCAGGGGATAAACTTAGTCACCTCATAGGAGGATAAACACCTCACAGGGTGGTAAACCCGTCATTGTGGATAATCACCTCACAGGAAGATAAAGGCTTCATAGAGTGGCACAGATCTTACAGGGGATAAACACCTCACAGGGGGGGTTACACCTCAAGGCGGTTTAAACTCTTCAGAGGGGATAGACTTAGTCAACTCACAGGAGGATAAACACCTTAGAAGAGGATAAACGCCTCAAAGTCATTAACCACCTGACAGGAGGATACACACACCACAGGGGAGGTAAACACTTCACAGGGAGGGGGGTTAACAACCTCTCGGGGTATAAACACTTCTCAGGGGACTAAACACCTCAAGGGGCTGTAAACACCTCATAGGGGAGTAAACACTTCACAGGGGTAAATTTAGTCACCTCAAAGTAGTATAGACACCTCACAGGTTGGTAAATCCCTCAAGGTGGATAAACATCTCACAGGGAGATAAACACCTCAAGGGGCTGTAAACACTTCTCAGGGGAGTAAACGCCTCAAGGGGATGTAAACACCTCAGAGAGGAGTAACACTTCACAGGGGATAAAATTAGTCACCTATTAGGAGGATAAACACTTCACAGGGTGGTAAGCCCCTGAAGGTGGATAAACACCTCACAGGGAGGTAAATACCTCTAGGGGCTGTAGAGACCTTGCAGGGGAGAAAACACTTCACAGTGGATAAACTTAGTCAGCTCATAGGAGGATAAATACCTCACAGGGTGGTAAACCCCTCAAGGGGGATAAACACCTCACAAGGAGATAAACACCTCAAGGGGCTGTAACACCTCACAGGGGAGTAAACACTTCACAGGAGACAAACTTAATCACCTCATAGGAGGTTGTACAACTAACAGGGTTTAAACACCTCCCAGTAAAAAAAAAAAAACCTCACAGGGTGGAAACATCTCACATGGACATAAAAACCTCACAGGAGGATATACACCTCACAGTGGGATAAACACCTCACCGGCTTGTATACACTTCATGAGGGAGTAAACACTTCACAGAGGATAAACTTAGTCACCTCATAGGAGGGTATACAATTAACAGTGCTTAAACACCACACAGGGGGGATAAACACCTCACAGGAGATGCACAACTCACACAGGGATAAACACCTCTCAGCAGGGGGGTTAAAAACCTCTCGGGGGTAAACGCCTCAAGGGGCTGTAAACACCTCACAGGGAAGTAAACACTTCACAGTGGATAAACTTTGTCACTTCACAGGAGGATAAACACCTCACAGCATTGTAAGCACCTCAAGGTGGATAAACACCTCACAGGGAGATAAACAACTCAAACGGATGTAAACACCTCACATGGGAGTAAACACTTCACAGGGGATAATCTTAGTCACCTCATAGGAGGGTATACAACTAAAAGTGGGTAAACACCTCACAGTGGGCATAAATACCTCACAGGTGATGAACAACTCACAGAGGGATATGCACCTGAGCGGGAGGGGGATTAAAAACCTCTCAGGGGATACACACCTCTCAGAGGACTAAACACCTCAAGGGGCTGTAAACACCTCACTGGGGAGTAAACATTTCACAGTGGATAAACTTAGTCACCTCATAGGAGGATAACATGTCACAGGGTGGTAAAGCCCTCAAGTTGGATAAACACCTCACTGGGTGATAAACACCTCAAGGGGCTGGAAACACCTCACAGGGGAGTAAACATTTCACAGGAGATAAACTTAATCACCTCATAGGAGGTTGTACAACTAACAGGGGGTAAACACCTCCCAGGAGGAAGAACACCTCACAGGGGGTATTAACACCTCACAGGAGATGAACAACTCAAAGGGGGATAAACACCTCTCAGGAGGATACACGCCTCACAGGGGGATAAAAACCTGAGAGGGTCTAAACACTTCACGAGGGATTAAACACTTCACAGCGGATAAACTTCGTCACCTCATAGGAGGATAAACACCTCACAGGGTGGTAAACCCCTCATGGTGGATAAACACCTCATAGGAAGATAAAGGCTTCACAGTGTGGCACACATTTTACAGGGGATAAACCCCTCACAGGGGTGTAAACACCTCAAGGCGGTTTAAACTCTTCAGAGGGGATAAACTTAGTCAACTCACAGGAGGATAAACACCTCAGAAGAGGATAAATGCCTCAAAGTCGTTAAACACCTCACAGGGGGATACACACCTCACAGGGGAGGTAAACACTTCACAGAGAGAGGGGTTAAAAACCTCTCGGGGGATAAACACCTCTCAGTGGCTAAACACCTGAAGGGGCTGTAAACACCTCAGAGGGGAGTAAACACTCCACAGGGGATAAACATAGTCACCTCAAAGGAGTATAGACACCTCACAAGGTGGTAAATCCCTCAAGGTGGATAAACACCTCACAGGGAGATAAACACCTCAAGAGGCTGTAAACACCTCTCAGGGGAGTAAACACCTCAAGGGGTTGTAAACACATCACAGGGGAGTAAAAACTTCACAGGGTATAAAATTTATCACCTATTAGGAGGATAAACAATTCACAGGGTGGTAAACCCCTCAAGGTGGATAAACACCTCACAGGGATATAAATACCTCTAGGGGCTGTAGAGACCTCACAGGGGAGTAAACACTTCACAGTGGATAAACTTAGTCATCTCATAAGAGGATAAACACCTCACAGGGAGGTAAACCCCTCAAGGGGGATAAACACCTCACAGGGTGGTAAACCCCTCAAGGGGGATAAACACCTCACAGGGAGATAAACGCCTCAAGGGTCTGTAAACACCTCATAGGGGAGTAAACACTTCACAGGAAATAAACTTAATCACCTCATAGGAGGTTGTACAACTAACAGGGTGTAAACACCTCCCAGTAGAAAAAAACACCTCACAGGGTGTAAACATCTCCCATGGGGATAAAAACCTCACAGGAGGATATACACCTCACAAGGGGATAAACACCTCACCGGCTTGTAAACACATCACGAGGGGGTAAACACTTCACAGGGGATAAACTTAGTCACCTCATAGGAGGGTATACAACTAACAGGGTGGGAAAACCCTCAAGGTGGATAAACACCTCATCGGCTTGTAAACACATCACGAGGGGGTACACACTTCACAGGGGATAAACTTAGTCACCTCATAGGAGGGTATACAACTAACAGGGTGGGAAAACCCTCAAGGTGGATAAACACCTCACAGGGAGATAAAAACATCCCAGAGTGGCACACATATTACAGGGGATAAACACCTCACAGGGGGGTAAACACCTCAAGGTGGAAAAACACCTCACAGGGAGATAAACAACTCCAGGGTCTGGAAACACCTCACAGGGGAGTAAACACTTCACAGGAGATAAACTTAATCCCCTCATAGGAGGTTATACAACTAACAGGCGGTAAACCCCTCCCAGGACGAAAAACACCTCACAGGGTTTAAACATCTCACAGGGGGATAAACACCTCCCAGAATGGCACACATATTACAGGGGATAAACACCTGACAGGGGGGTAAACACCTCAAAGCCGTTGAACACCTCACAGGTGGATACACACTTCACAGGGGGGTAAACACCTCACAGAGAGGGGTGTTAAAATCCTCTCAGGGATAAACACATCGCAGGGGAGTAAACACCTCAAGGGGCTGTAAAGAAATCACAGGGGAGTAAACACTTCACAGGAGATAAACTTATTCCCCTCATAGGAGGGTGTACACCTAACAGGGGTTGAACACCTCACGGGGGCGATTAACACCTCACAAGACATGAACAACTCACAGTGGGTAAACACCTCACAGTAGGATAAAAACCTCACAGGGTTCTAAACACTTCACGAGTGGGTAAACACTTCACAGGGGATAAACTTAGTCACCTCATAGGAGGATAAACACCTCACAGGGTGGTAAACCCCTCATTGTGGATAAACACCTCACAGGAAGATAAAGGCTTCATAGAGTGGCACAGATCTTAGAGGGGATAAACACCTCACAGGGGGGGTTACAACTCAAGGCGGTTTAAACTCTTCAGAGGGGATAGACTTAGTCAACTCACAGGAGGATAAACACCTTAGAAGAGGGTAAACGCCTCAAAGTCATTAAAAACCTGACAGGAGGATACACACCTCACAGGGGAGGTAAACACTTCACAGGGAGTGGGGTTAAAAACCTCTCGGGGGATAAACACCTCAAGGGGCTCTAAACACCTCACAGTGGAGTAAACACTTCACAGGGGATAAATTTAGTCACCTCATAGGAGGGTGTACAACTAACAGTGGGTAAACACCTCACAGGGGGGATAAACACCTCACAGGAGATGAACAACTCACATGGGAATAAACACCTCCAAGCAGGGGGGTTAAAAACCTCTCGGGGGATAAACACCTCAAGGGGTTGTAAACAACTCACAGGGGAGTAAACACTTCACAGGGGATAAACTTAGTTACCTCTAAGGAGTATAGACACCTTACAGGATGGTAAGCTCCTCAAGGTGGATAAAAACCTCACAGGGAGATAAACACCTCAAGGGGATGTAAACACCTCACAGGGGAGTAAACACTCCACAGGGGATAACCTTAATCACCTCATAGGAGGGTATACAACTGAAAGTGGATAAACACCTCACAGGGGCATAAATACCTCTCAGGAGATGAACAACTCACAGGGGGATACACACCTCAGAGGGAGGGGGGTTAACAAACTCTCCGGGTATAAACACCTCTCAGGCGACTAAACACCTCAAGGTGCTGTAAACACCTCATAGGGGAGTAAATGCTTCACAGGGGATAAACTTAGTACCTGATAGGAGGATAAACACCTCACAGGGTGGTAAACCCCTCAAGGTGGTTAAACACCTCACAAGGAGATAAACACCTCAAGGCGTTGTAAACACCTCACAGGGGAGTAAACACTTCACAGTGGATAAACTTAGTCACCTGATAGGTAAATAAACACCTCACAGGGTGGTAAACTCCTTATGGTGGATAAACACCTCACAGGGAGATAAACACCTCACAGAGTGCCACACATTTCACAGGGGATACAGAGCTCACAGGGGGGTAAACTCCTCAAGTGGGTTTAAACTCTTCACGGGATAAACTTAGTCAACTCACAGGAAGATAAACACCTCACAGGAGGATAAACACCTCAAAGACGTAAAACACCTCACAGGAGGATACCCACCTCACAGGGCTGTAAAACCTCACAGGGAAGGGGGTTAAAAACCTCTCGGGTGATAAACACCTCTCAGTGGAGTAAACACCTCAAGGGGCTGTAAACACCTCACAGGGGAGTAAACACTTCACAGGGGATAATATTAGTCATCTCATAGGAGGGTATGCAACTAACGGGGTAAACACCTCACAGGGGGCTTAAACATCTCACAGGAGATGAACAAATCACAGGGGGATAAACACCCAACGCGGGGGTAAACACCTCACAGGGGAATAAACACCTCACAGGATGATACACACCTCACAGGGGGATAAACACCTCACAGGGGTCTAAACACTTCATGAGGGGGTAAACACTTCACAGGGGATAAACTTAGTCACCTCATAGGAGGAAAAACACCTCACAGGGTGGTAAACCCCTCAAGGTGGATAAACACCTCACAGGGAGATAAGTACCTCACAGCGTGGCACACATCTTACAGGGGATAAACACCTCACAGGTGGGTAAATACCTCAAAGTCGTTAAACACCTCACAGGTGGATACACACCTCACAGGGGGCTAAACACCTCACAGGAGGATAAACACCTGAAATGGGGTAAATACCTCACAGGGAATAAACCCCGCACAGGGACGTAAGCAACTCACAGGCGGATAAACACCTCACAGGAGGGTAAACCCCTCAAAGGGGTTAAACACCTTACAGGTGGATAAACAGCTCACAGGGGGATGAACACCTCACAGGACGATACACACCTCACAGGGGGTAAACACCTCTCAGGGGGTAAACACCTCACAGGAGAATAAATACCTCACAGGAGGATAAACACCTCAAAGGGGGTAAACACCTCACTGGGGATAAATACCTAACAGGGGGGTACACACCTCACAGGGAGGAGGCGTATACACCTCTCGGGGGATAAAAAGCTCACAGGATGATACACACCTCTCAGGAGGGGGATAAACACCTCACCCAGGGGTAATGATAATCACCTCATAGGCGGATATACACCCCCCCACTTGGGGATAAACACCTAACAGAAAGATCCACACTTCACAGGGGGTAAACACCTCTCAGGGAGTGGGGGTAAACACCTCACCGGAGGATACACACCTCACAGGGTGTAAACACCTCACAAGGGATAAACACCTCACAGGGGGGTAAACATCTAACAGGGGGTAAACACCTCAGAGATGGTAAACACCTCACTGGGGATAAGCACCTAACAGGGG
>NW_006400481.1:1366-3387 GCF_000299155.1 Elephantulus edwardii | reverse complement strand
GGGGGCATAAACACCTCACGGGGGATGAGAACCTCACAGGAGGATACACACGTCACAAAGGGGTAAAAACCTCATGGTGGATAAACACCTCACAGGATGATAAACACCTCAGAGGTGGATAAACAACTCACAGGAGGATAATCACCTCAAAGGGGGTAAATACATCACAGGGAATAAACTCCTCACAGGGGCGTAAACAACTCACAGGTGGATAAACACCTCACAGGAGGGTAAACACCTCAAAGGGTGTAAACACCTCACAGGTGGATAAATACCTCACAGGGGGATGAACACCTCACAGGAGGTTACACACCTCACAGGGGGTAAACATCTTACAGGGGGATAAACATCTCACAGGAGGATAAACACCTCACAGGAGGAGAAAAACCTCAAAGGGGGTAAACACCTCACAGGGAATAAACACCTCACAGGGGGTTAAACACCTCGCCTGAGGAAACACACCTCACAGGGTGTAAACACATCACAGGGGCATAAAAACCTCACCCAGGGATAAAGACTTCACAGGAGGATAAACACCTCACAGGCGGATACACACAACACAGGGGGATAAACATCTAACAGGATGATCCACACCTCACAGGGGAAAACACCTCTCCGGGAGGGGGGTAAACACCTCACAGGAGGATACACACCTCACAGGGTGTAAACACCTCACAAAGGATAAATACCTCACAGGGGGGTAAACATCTCACCGGGGTAAACACCTCACAGGGGGTAAACACCTCACAGGGGACAAATACCTCACAGGAAGATAAACACCTCAAAGGGGGTAAACACTTCACTGGGGATAAGCACCTAACAGGGAGGTACACACCTCACAGGGAGGGGGCGTAAACACCTCACAGGGGATAAAAACCTCACAGGAGGACACACACCTCACAGGGGGATACACACCTCACAGGGTGTAAACACCTCACAAGGGATAAACACCTCATAGGGGGTAAACACCTCACTGGGGATAAACACCTAACAAGGGAGTACACACCTCACAGGGAGGGGGCGTACACACCTCACGGGGATAAAAACCTCACAGGAGGATACACACCTCACAGGGTGTAAACACCTCACAGGGGGATAAGCACCTCATGCAGGGGTAAAGTCATCACAGGATGATAATCACCTCACAGGCGGATATACACACCCCACAGGGGGATAAACACCTAACAGGAGGATCCACACCTCACAGGGGGTAAACACCTCTCATGGAGTGGTGGTAAACACCTCACAGGAGGATACACACCTCACAGGGTGTAAACACCTCACAAGGGATAAACACCTCACAGGGGCTAAACATCTCACAAAACACAGCTACCACTTATACCCACAGTGCTCTCTGGTGAAATGATCACAGCCACCCTGGGTGCGGCAAACCTGGGCCATTATGGCCATCTTGTTACTAATCCTCTGTACCCTTTGGGCTTGAATCGGCTGCTGCCTTCAACCCAATGCCAAGCGTGGCTCCCCTGGCTCTTGGTGGCAGAGTCGCCTTTCTCCAGGGACTGCCACCCCACAACACATCTCCCAAGTACACTAATCATGCTCACTTGTGAAAGGATCACAGCCATCGTGGGTGGGGCAAACCTGGGCCATTATGGCCGTCCCGTTCCTCCTCCGCTTCTCCTTTTGGGCTGAAGCCGCTGGTGCCTTCAACCCAAGGCCAGCGTGGCTTACCTTGCTCATGGAGGCAGAGCCTCCTTACTCCTGGGACTGCCACCAAAAAACACAGCTCCCACGTACACCCACAATGCTCTCTGGTGAAAGGATCACAGCCGCCCTGGGTGGGGCAAACCTGGGCCATTATGGCCGTCTTGTTACTAATCATCTTCTCCATTTGGGCTTGAAGCCACTAGTGCCTTCAATCTCAGACCATCGTCGCTTCTCTGGCTCGAGGAGGCAGAGCCTCCTTACTCCTGGGACTACCACCTCAAAGCACAGTTCACAGGCATACCCACCTTGCTCACTTGTGAAAGGATCACAGCCACCCTGGGTCGGCAAACCTG
>NW_006400481.1:0-795 GCF_000299155.1 Elephantulus edwardii | reverse complement strand
TACACCCACCTTGCTCTCTGGTGAAAGGATCACAGCCAACCTGGGTGGGTCAAACCGGGGCCATTATGGCGATCTCATTCCTCCTCTTCTTTTTGGCTTGAAGCCGCTGGTGCCTTCAACCCAAGGCCAGCGTGGCTTCCCTTGCTCGTGGAGGCAGAGTGTCCTTATTCCTGGGACTGCCACCACACAAAACAGCTCCCACGTATACCCACAATGCTCTCTGGTGAACGGATCACAGCCGCCCCGGGTGGGGCAAACCTGACTCATTATGGCCGTCTTGTTACTAATGCTCTTCTCCTTTTGGGCATGAATCCGCTGTTGCCTTTAACCCAAGACCAAGCGGCGTATCTTCCCTGGCTCTTGGTGGCAGAGTCGCCTTCTCCAGGGATTGCCACCACACAACACATCTCCCAAGTACACTAATCATGCTCACTTGTGAAAGGATCACAGCCACCCTGGGTGGGGCAAACCTGGGTCATTATGGCCCTCTCGTTCCTCCTCCTCTTCTCCTTTTGGGCTTGAAGCCGCGGGTGCCTTCAACCCAAGGCCAGCGTGGCTTACCTTGCTCGTGGAGCCAGAGCCACCTTACTCCTGGGACTGCCACCACAAAACACAGTTCACACGCATACCCAACTTGCTCACTTGTCAAAGGATCACAGGCACCGTGGGTGGGGCAAAATTGGGCCATTATGGCCGTCTGGTTCCTCCTCCGCTTTTCCTTTTGGGCTTGAAGCCACTGGTGGAGGATACACACCTCACAGGGTGTAAGCAGCTCACAAGGGATAAACACCTCAG
>NW_006400480.1:44155-45817 GCF_000299155.1 Elephantulus edwardii | reverse complement strand
GACCCCAGTGCCATCTACGGCCCGCCAGGGCGAGAGGCCTTCAGTTCTCGCCGGTGGGCAGCCGCACTGCGGGCAGTTGGGCAGCCGGCGCCATCGAGCCCGGCCCTCTCATTCCCTTCCTTCCGTGCCCTCCTTCCTCCCTCATGCTCTCTCGCTGTGACTGCACAGTGGACTGGAGCTTGAACTCCATGGGTTTGGCGGTGGCGGGGCAGGGGCCGCCGCGTTGCCTCTTCCCTGGGCCCCGTGCCCGCCCGCCACCTCCCCACCACCCACAAGCCACATCCCCACCTGGCCTCCACCCACAGGTCTTTGCTCGGGGAGAGGAGGGAGGCGGTGATTGGCAGAGTGCAGCAGAGCTGGGATGGTGGTGGATGTGGTGGTGGTGGCCTTTGATAGATAAGAGAGTCACCCTTCCCTCCCTACACACCCCCACACACACACACATGCACACACATAACCACCACCACCACCACCACCACCCCCCCCCCCCCTCCTTAACCTTTCCTGAGGCACCTGCCTAGCCTCACTGTGGAAGCAGGTGGCTGAGGTGCCCCACTGCGAGTGTGGGCGGGGCTGCTGCAGGTGTAGGCCTAGCTCCAAGGAGACTGGCTTGGCTCCAGAGCGAGGCTGGCCACCATGGAAGACAGACGCCTTTCCAGCGGCTCCCGGCAGCGAGGTCAAGGACAGCGAAAGAAGAGGGTCTGGACACAGAACCAACTGGCAGTCCTGAGGGCGGCGTTCGCAGAGAGCCCTTATCCGGGCATAGCGAGCCGAGAGCAGCTGGCCGAGAAGACAGGGGCCCCGGAGTTACAGATCCACATCTGGTTCGAGAATGAGCGACAACACAAACGGGCGGCCGAACGCCCAGCCCTGGCAAGCGCAGGGGACCAGGCGGCAGGTGGCGGCGGGTCGGCCCAAGGATGCAGCCCTCCTCGCAGGTGGACGGCCATCACAGCCACTGAGAGCAGGGTTATATATGTGAGTATGTTGTTATATATGAGAGTATGTTTTTACATGCGGATATGTTCTTACATATGTGAGTATGTTGTTATATGTGTGGGTATGTTGTTATATATGTGAGTATGTTGTTATATATATGAATATGCTGTTACATATGGATATGTTGTTGTATATGTGGGTATGCTGAGATATGTGTGAGTAAGTTGTTATATATGTGAGTTTGTTGTTATATATGTGAGTATGCTGTTATATGTGGATATGTTGTTGTATATGTGGGTACATGGTTATATATGTGAGTATGTTGTTATATTTGTGAGTATGTTTTTACATTTTGATATATTCTTATATATGTGAGTATGTTTATACATATGTGAGTATGTTGTTATATGTGGATATGTAGTTACATATGTGAGTATATTGTTATATATGTGAGTATGTTGTTTTAACTGGATATTTTGTTATATATCTGGGTATGTTGTTATATATGTGAGTATGCTGTTACATGTGGATATGTTGTAATATATGAAGGTATGTTGTTATATATTTGAGTATGTTGTTATATAGGTGAGTATGTTGTTATATATGTGAGTATGCTGTTACATGTGGATATGTTGTTGTATATGTGGGTATGTTGTGATATGTGTCAGTATGTTGTTATATATGTGAGTGACTCTGAGAAGAATGGGAATCCCAGAACACTTG
>NW_006400480.1:41924-43044 GCF_000299155.1 Elephantulus edwardii | reverse complement strand
TTACATGTGGATATATTGTTGTATATGTGGGTATGTTGTGATATGTGTATGTTGTTATATATGTGAGTATGTTGTTATATTTGTGAGTATGTTTTTACATGTGGATATGTTCTTTATATGTGACTATGTTGTTATATATGTGGGTAGGTTTTGATATATATGAGTATGTTGTTATATAGGTGAGTATCTTGTTATATGTGGATAAGTAGTAATGTGGGTTTGTTTTTATATATTTTAGTATGTTTTTTATATGTGAGTATGTTGTTATATATGTGAGTATGTTGTGTTATGTGGATATGTTGTTATATATGTGGGTATATTGATATATATGTGAGTATGTTTTTATATATGTGAGTATGTTGTGTTATGTGGATATGTTGTTATATATGTTGGTATGTTGTTATATATGTGAGGAGTTGGGCACCTCACAGGACAGCCATCAGACCCCGCAGACCCACCTTATTTTCTCAGGTAATCGGAGATGTCAAAAGCCGGCGACATCCGTTCCGGCAGAAAGGTCAAAACAGAGGCTAGGCTCTGAATAGCTTAAGTTGGGCACCTCACAGGACAGCCATCGGACCTCACAGACCCACCCTATATTCTCAGGTAATCGGAGACGACAAAAGCCTCAACATCCCTTCTGTCAGAAAGTTCAAAACAGAGGCTAGGCTCTGAATAGCTGAAGTTGGGTACCTCACAGGACAGCCATCAGACCCCGCAGACCCATACTATTTTCTCAGTTAATCGAAGACGCCAAAAGCCCGCAACATCCGTTCCAGTAGAAAGGTCAAAACAGAGGCTAGGCTCTGAATAGCTGAAGTTGGGCACCTCACTGGACAGCCATCAGACCCCGCAGACCCACCCTATTTTTTCAGGTAATCGGAGACGTCAAAAGCCCGCGACATCTGTTCCGTCACTCTGGCCTGTGGCCCTCGGGCCAAGAAAAGCCTATCTACACAGCAATTCTACAGGATGCATCACCTTTGACAGATCAATATTGCGACTAAACTTCTGAGACACTGATCCCAACATAAGGAACTACCATCAGCTGATGTGTTTGAAATCACAGAAGCCATGGAAGCTTCATATATAATTTATTAGATGGAGGGCTGGTGAAAGG
>NW_006400480.1:17126-18314 GCF_000299155.1 Elephantulus edwardii | reverse complement strand
CGAATATCACCGAAATGTCATATACAGGAGAACATCACTACGTTAAATCATTCACTGTGCAGCAAGACGCTGATTACAGAGAAAGACATTTCCAAGACTGTGTGTTATTCGAGGGCTTCAGTTCATAAGGCGTTGCACTTTGCAAACACAACGGTGCATAGATGTTTACGTGCACTTTGATCCTGAATTGCTATATTTCCTCCAAGGAGCCAAGACAGATTACTGTAAATTCCGTGTGACACACACGAGAATTTTGGAGACAAATGCTTTCATTCCTTCTGAAAGTCATAGTGTATGTAACTCACAGAGTTTACACCTTTCCAGGCCTGCTTTTCAGTCCAATTCTGTGTGGTACGAATTTGCTGCTACAATTGATACCTTTGGTATTAAACGGTACATCTTTCTGTGAAACACACTCAGTACACAATGTGGGTGAGAATCTTGGAAACAATTTCTAGGAACGAAAGTAGAACGAATTCTGGAAATCCCGTGTGGTACGAATATCACCAAAATATCATATACAGCAGAACATCACTACGTTAAATCATTCACTGTGCAGCAAGACGCTGATTACAGAGAAAGACATTTCCAAGACTGTGTGTTATTCGAGGGCTTCAGTACATAAGGCGTTGCGCTTTGCGAACACAACGGTGCATAGCTGTTTACGTGCACTTTTATCCTGAATTTCTTTGTTTTCTAAAAGGAGACAACACAGAGTAGTGTAAATTCCGTCTGACACACACCGGATTTTTGGAGAAAAACGCTTTCATGCCTTCTGAAAATAATAGTGTATGTAACCCACAGAGTTTATATCTTTCCAGGCCTGCTTGTCAGTCAAATCCCTTGTGGTACGAATTTGCTGCTACATTTGATACCATTGGTAGTAAACTGTACATCTTTCTGTGAAACACACTCAGTACACAATGTTGGTGAGATACATGGGAAAAATTTCTAGGAACGAAGGAAGTAGCACTTCCAGAAATCCCATGTGGTACGAATATCACCGATATGTCATATACAGCAGAACATCACTACGTTCAATCATTCATTGTTAAGCAAGCCGCAGATTACAGAGAAAGACATTTCCAACACAGTGTGTCATTCGAGGGCTTCAGTAAGTAAGGGGCTGCGCTTTTTTGAACAAAACGTTGCATAGGTGTTTACGTGCAATTTTATCCTGAATTGCTA
>NW_006400480.1:14667-15057 GCF_000299155.1 Elephantulus edwardii | reverse complement strand
CTGTGAAACACACTCAGTACACAATGTGGGTGAGATTCTTGGGAAAAATTTCTAGGGACGAAGGAAGAAGCACTTCTGGAAATCCCGTGTGGTACGAATATCACCGAAATGTCATATTCAGCCGAACATCATTACGTTAAATCATTCACTGTGCAGCAAGACGCTGATTACAGAGAAAGACTTTTCCAACACTGTGTGTCATTCGAGGGCTTTAGTAAGTAAGGGCCTGTGCTTTCTGAACACAACGTTGCGTAGCTGTTTACGTGCACTTTCATCCTGAATTGCTAGGTTTCCTAAAAGGAGACAACACAGATTACTGTAAATTCCGTGTGACAGACACGAAAGTTTTGAAGAGAAATGCTTTCATCCCTTCTGAAAATCATAGTGTAT
>NW_006400480.1:11681-13077 GCF_000299155.1 Elephantulus edwardii | reverse complement strand
GAGAATAGTGCAACAATGAATGAGTGGAAGCCCAAAATCTCTGTAAATGTTTATGAAAATTAATAAAATATAATTATAGAAAAAAAAAGACAAAAAAAATCCCTTGTGGTACGAATTTGCTGCTACATTTAAAAACATTGGTTATAAACGGTACAACTTTCTGTGAAACACACTCAGTACACAATGTGGGTGTGATTCTTGGGAAAAATTTCTCGGAACGAAGGAAGAAGCGCTTCTGGAAATCCCGTGTCATACAAATATCACCGAAATTTCCTATACAGCAGAACATCACTAGGGTAAATCATTCATTGTTCAGCAAGACGCAGATTACAGAGAAAGATATTTCCAACACAGAGTGTCATTCGCGGGCTTCAGTAAGTAAGGGGCTGCGCTTTGCGAATACAACGTTGCATAGGTGTTTATGTGCAATTTTATCCTGAATTGCTATGTTTCCTACAAGGAGACAATACAGATTACTGTAAATTCCATGTGACAGACACGAGCGCTTTGGAGACAAATGTTTTCATTCCTTGTGAAAGTCATAGTGTATGTTACCGAGTTTACATCTTTCCAGGCCTGTTTTTCAGTCAAACCCGTGTGGTACCTATTTGCTGCTACATTTAATACCGTTGGTTGTAAAGGGTACAACTTTCTGTGAAACACACTGAGTACACAATGTGGGTGTGATTCTTGGTAAAAATATCTCGGAACGAAGGAAGAAGCACTTCTGGAAATCCCGTGTCGTACAAATATCACCGAAATATCATATACAGCAGAACATCACTACGCTAAATCATTCATTGTTCACCAAGACGCAGATTACAGAGAAAGATATTTCCAACACAGAGTGTCATTCGAGGGCTTCAGTAAGTAAGGGACTGCGCTTAGCGAACACAACGTTGCATAGGCGTTTACGTGCAATTTTGTCCTGAATTGGTATGTTTCCTACAAGGAGACAATACAGATTACTGTAAATTAAGTGTCACAGACAAGAGAGCTTTGGAGACAAATGTTTTCATTCCTTGTGAAAGTTACAGTGTATGTTACTCACAGAGTTTACATCTTTCCAGGCCTGCTTTTGAATGAAATCCCGTGTGGTACGAATTTGCTGTTACTTTTGATACCCTTGGTAGTAAACGGTACATCTTTCTGTGAAACACACTGAGTACACAATGTGGGTGAGTTTCTTGTGAAAAATTTCTAGGAACGAAGGAAGAAGAACTTCTGGAAATCCCGTGTGGTATGAATACCACCGAAATGTCATATCCCGCAGAACATCACTACGTTAAATCATTCATTGTGCAGCAAGACGCTGATTACAGAGAAAGACATTTCCAAGACAGTGTGTTATTGGAGGACTTCAGTACATAAGGTGCTGCGCTTTGCGAACACAACG
>NW_006400480.1:10940-11488 GCF_000299155.1 Elephantulus edwardii | reverse complement strand
TCACAGAGTTTACATCTTTCCCGGCCTGCTTTTCAGTCAAATCCCATGTGGTACGGATTTGCTGCTACATTTGATACCTTTGGCAGTAAACGGTACATCTTTCTGTGAAACACACTCAGTACACAATGTGGGTGATATTCTTGGGAAAAATTTCTAGGAACGAAGGAAGAAGCACTTCTGGAAATCCCGTGTGTTACAAATATCACCGAAATGCCTTATACAGCAGAAGATCACTCCGTTAATTCATTCATTGTGCAGGAAAACGCCGATTACAGAAAAAGAAATTTCCAACACAGTGTGTCATTCAAGGGCTTCAGTGAGTAAGGGGCTGCGCTTTGCGAACACAAGGTTGCCAAATTGTTTACGTGGACTTTTATCCTGATCATGTTTCCTAAAAGGAGACAACACAGATTACTGTAAATTCCGTGTGACAGACACGAAAGTTTTGAAGACAAATGCTTTCATCCCTTCTGAAAATCATAGTGTATTTAATTCACAGAGTTTACTTCTTTCCAGGCCTGCTTTTCAGTCAAATCCCTTGTGGTACG
>NW_006400480.1:4711-10187 GCF_000299155.1 Elephantulus edwardii | reverse complement strand
AGAGAACACAGATTATTGTAAATTCCATGTGACACACGCCAGAGTTTTCAAGACAAATCCTTTCATTCCTTGTGAAAGTCATAGTGTATGTACCTCACAGAGTTTACATCTTTCCCGGCCTGTTTTTCAGTCAAAACCGTGTGGTACCTATTTGCTGCTACATTTCATAACGTTGGTTGTAAACGGTACATCTTTCGGTGAAACACACTCAGTACACAACGTGCGTGAGATTCTTGGGTAAAATTTCTATTAACGAAGGAAGAAGCACTTCCTGAAATCCCGTGTGGTACGAATATCACCAAAATGTCATATAGAGCAGAACATCACCACGTTAAGTCATTCTTTGTTCAGCAAGACGCAGATTACAGAGAAAGACTTTTCCAACACAGCGTGTCATTCGAGGGCTTCAGCAAGTAAGGGGCTGCGCTTTGCGAACACAACGTTGCATAGGTGTTTATGTGCACTTTTATCCTGAATTGCTGTTTCTGACAAGGGGACAACACAGATTACTGTAAATTCGGTGTGACACACAGGAGAGTTTTGGAGACAAATGCTCTCATTCCTTCTGAAAGTCATAGTGTATGTAACTCACAGAGTTTACTTCTTTCCAGGCCTGATTTTCAGTCAAATCCCTTGTGGTATGAATTTGCTGGTACATTTGATACCTTTGGTAGTAAACCGTACATCTTTCTGTGAAACACACTCAGTACACAATGTGGGTGATATTCTTGGGAAAAATTTCTAGGAAGGAAGGAAGAAGCACTTCTGGAAATCCCGTGTCGTACAAATATCACCGAAATGTCATATACAGCAGAACATCACTACGCTAAATCATTCAGTGTTCAGCAAGACGCAAATTACAGAGAAAGATATTTCCAACACAGAGTGTCTTTCGAGCGCTTCAGTAAGTAAGGGGCTGCGCTTTTCGATCACAACGTTGCATAGGTGTTTATGTGAAAATTTATCCTGAATTGGTATGTTTCCTACAAGGAGACAACACAGATTACTGTAAATTCCGTGTGACAGACACGAACGCTTTGGTGACAAATGTTTTCATTCCTTCTCAAAGTAATAGTGTATGTCACTCACAGAGTTTACATCTTTGCAGGCCTGCTTTTCAGTCAAATCCCGTGTGGTATGAATTTGCTGCTACATTTGATACCCTTGGTAGTAAACGGTACATCTTTCTGTGAAACACACTCAGTATACAATGTGGGTGAGTTTCTTGGGAAAAATTTCTAGGAAAGAAGGAAGAAGCACTTCTGTAAATCCCGTGTGGTACGAATATCACCGAAATGCCATATTCAGCAGAACATCACTACGTTAAATCCTTCATTGTGCAGCAAGACGCTGATTACAGAGAAACACATTTTCAAGACAGTGTGTTATTGGAGGGCTTCAGTACATAAGGCGCTGTGCTTTACGAACACAACGTTCCATAGTTGTTTACTTGCGCTTTTATCAAGAATTGCTATGTTTCCTGCAAGGAGAGAACACAGATTATTGTAAATTCCATGTGACACACGCGAGAGTTTTGGAGACAAATGCTTTCATTCTTTCTGAAAGTCATAGTGTATGTAACTCACAGAGTTTACATCTTTCCCGGCCTGCTTTTCAGTCAAATCCCGTGTGGTACGAATTTCCTGCTATATTTGATACCCTTGGCAGTAAACGGTACATCTTTCTGTGAAACACACTCAGTACAGAATGTGGGTGAGATTCTTGAGACAAGTTTCTATGAAGGAAGTAAGAAGAACTTATTAAAATTCCGTGTGGTACGAATATCACCGAAATGTCATATACAGCAGAACATCACTACTTTAAATCATTCATTGTTCAGCAAGACGCAGATTACAGAGAAAGACATTTCAAACACAGTGTGTCGTTGGAAGTCTTCAGTAAGTAAGTGGCTGCGCTTTGCGATCACAACATTGCATACGTTTTTATGTGCACTTTTATCCTGAATTGCTATGTTTCCTACAAGAAGACAACGCAGATTACTGTAAATTCCGTGTGACACACACGAGAGTTTTGAACACACTTGCTTTCATTCATTCTGAAAATCATAGTGTATGTAACTCACAGAGATTACATCTTTCCAGGCCTGCTTTTCAGTTAAATCCCATGTGATCTGAATTTGCTGTTACATTTGATACCGTTGGTAGTAAACGGTACATCTTTCTGTGAAACACACTCAGTTCACAATGTGGGTGAGATTCTTGGGAAAAATTTCTAGGAACAAAGGAAGAAGCACGTCTAGAAATCCCGTGTGTTACAAATATCACCAAAATGTCATATACAGCAGAACATCACTACGGTAAATCATTCATTGTTCAGCAAGACGCAGATTACAGAGAAAAGCATTTCCAACACATTGTGTCATTCGAGGGCTTCAGTAAGTAAGTGGCTGCGCTTTGAAACACAAAGTTGCATAGGTGTTTACGTGCACTTTTACCTGAACTGCTGCTTCCTACAAGGAGACAACACAGATTACTGTAAATTCCGTGTGACACACACGAGAGTTTTGAACACACATGCTTTCATTCATTCTGAAAATCATAGTGTATGTAACTCACAGAATTTACATCTTTCCAGGCCTGCTTTTCAGTCAAATCCCTTGTGGTACGAATTTGTTGCTACATTTGATACCGTTGGTTGTAAATGGTAGAACGTTCTGAGAAACACACTCAGTACACAATGTGGGTGAGACTCTTTGGAAAAATTTCTAGGACCTAAGGAAGAAGCACTTCTGGAAATCCCGTGTGGTACGAATATCACAGAAATGTCATATACAGCAGAACACCACTACGTTAAATAATTCATTGTTCAGCAAGACGCAGATTACAGTGAAAGATATTTCAAAGACAGTGTGTCATTCGAGGGCTTCAGTAAGTTAAAGATTGCGCTTTGCGAACTCAACGTTGCATAGGTTATCCCGTATGTTACAAATATCACTGAAATGTCATATACAGCAGAAGTTCACTTCGTTAAATAATTCATTGTTCAGGAAGACACAGATTACAGAGAACGACTTTTCAAAGACATTGTGTCATTCGAGGGCTTCAGTAAGTAAGGGGCTGCGCTTTGCGAACACAACGTTGCATAGGTTTTTAAGTGCACTTTGATCCTGAATTGCTATGTTTCCCACAAAGAGCCATCACAGATTACTGTAAATTCTGTGTGACAGAAACCAGAGTTTTGGAGACAAATGCTTTCATTCCTTCTGAAAGTCATAGTGTATTTAACTCACAGAGTTTACATCTTTCCAGGCCTGCTTTTCAGTCAAGTCCCGTGTTGTACGAATTTGCTGCTACATTTGATACCATTGGTAGTCAACGGTACATCTTTCTCTGAAACACGCTCAGTACACAATGTGGATGAGATTCTTGGGAAAAATATCTAGGAACAAAGGAAGAAGCACTTCTGGAAATCCCGTGTGGTACGAATATCACTGGAATGTAATATACAGCAGAATATCACTACGTTAAATCATTCATTGTGCTGCTAGACGCTGATTACAGAGAAAGACGTTTCCAAGACAGTGTGTTATTCGAGGGCTTCAGTACATAAGGCGCTGCGCTTTGTGAACACAACGTTTCATAGGTGTTTACGTGCACTTTGATCCTGAATTGATATGTTTCCTCCAAGGAGCCAAGACTGATTACTGTAAATTCCCTGTGACACAAACGAGAGTTTTGGAGACAAATGCTTTCATTCCTTCTGAACGTCATAGTGCATGTAACTCACAGGGTTTACATCTTTCCAGGCCTGCTTTTCACTCAAATCCCGTGTGGTATGAATTTGCTGTTACATTTGATACCGTTGGTAGCCAATGGTACATTTTCCTGTGAAACACACTCAGTACATAATGTGGGTGGGATTCTTGGGAGAAATTTCTAGGAACGAAGGAAGAAGCCCTTCTGGAAATCCCGTGTGGTACGAATATCACAGAAATGTCATATACAGCAGAACTTCACTACGTTAAATTATTCATTTTGATTCAAGACGCTGATTACAGACAAAGACATTTCCAAGACAGTGTGTTAACTGGGGGCTTCAGTACATAACGTGCTACGGTTTGGGAACACAACGTTGCATAGGTGTTTACGTGCACTTTTATCCTAAATTGCTATGTTTCCTACAAGGAGATAACACAGATTACTGTAAATTCCGTGTGACACACACGAGTGTTTTGGAGACAAATGCTTTCATTCCTTCTGAAAGTCATAGTGTATGTATCTCACAGAATTTACATCTTTCCAGGCCTGCTTTACAGTCAAATCCCGTGTGGTACGAATTTGCTGCTACATTTGATACCTTTGGTAGTAAACGGTACATCTTTCTGAGAAACACACTCAGTACACAATGTGGGTGAGATTCTTGGGGAAAATTTCTAGGAATGAAGGAAGAAGCAATTCGGGAAATCCCGTGCGGTACGAACATCACGGAATTGCCATATACAGCAGAATATCACTACGTTAAATTCATTGTACTGCATGACTCTGATTACAGAGAAAGACATTTCCAACACAGTGTGTCATTAGAGGGCTTCAGTAAGTAAGGGGCGAACAACGTTGCATAGGTGTTTACGTGCAATTTTATCCTGAATTGCTGTGTTTCTTACAAGGATACAACACAGATTACTGTAAATTCCGTGTGACACACACGAGAGTTTTGGAGACAAATGCTTTCATTCCTTCTGAAAGTCATAGTGTATGGAACTCAGAGAGTTTACATCTTCGCAAGCCTGCTTGTTAGTCAAATCCCGTGAGGTACGAATTTGCTGCTACATTTGATACCGTTGGGAGTAAACGGTACATTTTTCTCTGAAACACACTCAGTACACAATGTGGGTGAGATTCTTGGGAAAAATTTCGAGGAATGAAGGAAGAAGCACTTCTGGAAATCTCGTGCGGTACGTACATAACTGAATTGTCATATACAGCAGAACATCACTACGTTAAATCATTCATTGTGCAGCAAGACAGTGATTACAGAGGAAGACATTTCCAACACAGTGTGTCATTCTAGGGCTTCAGTAAGTAAGGGGCTGCGCTTTTCGAACACAACTTTGCATAGGTGTTTACGTGCAATTTTATCCTGAATATTAGAGGGCTTCAGTAAGTAAGGGGCTGCTCTTTGCGAATACGTGCACTTTTATCTTGAATTGCTGTTTCCTACAAGGAGACAAAGCAGATTACTGTAAATTCCGTGTGACACATACCAGTGTTTTGGAGACAAACTTTCCATTCCTTCTTAAAGTCATAGTTCATGTAACTCACAGAGTTTACATCGTTCCAGGCCTGCTTTACAGTCAAATTCCGTGTGGTGCGTATTTGCTGCTACATTTGATACCCCTGGTAGTAAACGGTACATCTTTTTGTGAAACACACTCAGTACACAATGTGGATGAGATTCTTTGGAAAAATTTCTAGGAACGAAGGAAGAAGCACCTCTAGAAATCCCGTGTGGTACC
>NW_006400480.1:956-4611 GCF_000299155.1 Elephantulus edwardii | reverse complement strand
GAAATGTCATATACAGCAGAACATCACTACCTGAAGTGATTCATTGTTCAGCAAGATGCAGATTACAGAGAAAGACATTTCCAACACAGTGTGTCATTGGAGGGCTTCAGTAAGTAAGGGGCTGAGCTTTGCGAACACAACGATGCATAGGTTTTTACATGCACTTTTATCATGAATTGCTGGTTTTCCTACAAGGAGACAACACAGATTACTGTAAATTCCGTGTGACACACGCGAGAGTTTTAGAGACAAATGCTTTCATTCTTTCTGGAAGTCACAGTGTATGTAACTCACAGACTTTACATCTTTCTAGGCCTGCTTTTCAGTCAAATCCCATGTGGTACGAATTGGCGGCTACATTTGATATGGTTGGTAGTAATCGATACATCTTTCTGTGAAACACACTCAGTACACAATGTGGGTGAGATTCTTGGGGAAAATTTCTTGGAACGAAGAAAGGTGAACTTCGAGAAATCCCGCGTGGTACGAATATCACCGAAATGTAGTATACAGCAGAACATCACTACATTAAGTGATTCATTGTTCAGCAAGACGCAGATTACAGAGAAAGACATTTCCAACACAGTGTGTCATTTGAGGGCTTCAGTAAGTAAGGCACTGCGCTTTGCTAACACAGCGTTGCCTATGTGCTTACTTGCCCGTTTATCCTGAATTGCTAGGTTTCCTACAAGGAGACAACACAGATTACTGCAAATTCCGTGTGACACCCACGAGGGTTTTGGAGACAAATGCTTTCATTCCTTCTGAAAGTCATAGTGTATGTAACTCACAGAGTTTACATCTTTGCAGGCCAGCTTATCAGTCAAATCCTGTGTGGTATGAATTGGCTGCTACATTTGATTCCGTTGGTAGTAAACGGTACATCTTTCTGCGAAACACACTCAGTACACAATGTGGGTGAGATTCTTGGGGAAAATTTCTAGGAACGAAGGAAGAAGGACTTCGGGAAATCCCGTGTGGTACGAATATCACCGAAATGTCATATCCAGCAGAAGATCACTAAGTTATGTGATTCATTGTTCAGCAAGACACAGATTACAGAGAAAGACATTTCCAGCACAGTGTGTCATTCGAGGGCTTCAGTAAGTAAAGGGCTGCGCTTTGCGAACACAACGTTGCATAGGTGTATACGTGCACTTTTATCTTGAATTGCTAGGTTTCTTACAAGGAGACAACACAGATTACTGTAAATTCCATGTGACACACACGAGAGTTTGGAGACAAAGGTTTTTATTCCTTCTGAAAGTCATTGTGTATGTAAGTCACGGAGCTTACATCTTTCCAAGCTTGCTTTCCAATCAAATCAAGTGTAGTACGAATTGGCTGCTACATTTAATACCGTTGGTAGTAGACGGTACACCTTTCTGTGAAACACACTCAGTACACAATGTGGGTGGGATTCTTGGGAAAACTTTCTAAGAACGAAGGAAGAAGCACTTCTGGAAATCCCGTGTGGTAAGAATATCACCGAAATGTCATATACAGCAGAACGTCATTACGTTAAATCATTCATTGTTCAGCAAGACGCAGATTACAGAGAATGACATTTCCAAGACAGTGTGTCATTCGAGGGCTTCAGTAAGTACGGGGCTGCTCTTTGCGAATACGTGCACTTTTATCCTGAATTGCTGTTTCCTACAAGGAGACAAAGCAGATTACTGTAAATTCCGTGTGACACACACCAGTGTTTTGGAGACAAACTTTTCATTCCTTCTGAAAGTCATAGTGTATGTAACTCACAGAGTTTACATCGTTCCACGCCTGCTTTACAGTCAAATTCCGTGTGGTACGTATTTGCTGCTACATTTGATACCCCTGGTAGTAAACGGTACATCTTTCTGTGAAACACACTCAGTACACAATGTGGATGAGATTCTTTGGAAAAATTTCTAGGAACGAAGGAAGAAGCACCTCTAGAAATCCCGTGTGGTACCAATAACTCTGAAATGTCATATACAGCAGATCATTACTACGTTAAATCATTCATTGTTCAGCACGATGCACATTACAGAGAAAGACATTTCCAACACAGTGTGTCGTTCGAGGTCTTCAGTAAGTAAGGGGCTGCGCTTTGCGAACACAACGTTGCATAGGTCTCTACGTGCACTTTTATCCTGAATTGCTATGTTTCCTACAAGGAGTCAGCACAGATTACTGTAAATTCCGTGGGACACACACGAGAGCTCTGCGGACAAATTATTTCATTCCTTCTGAAAGTCATAGTGTATGTAACTCACAGAGTTTACATCGTTCCAGGCCTGCTTTACAGTCAAATCGCGTGTGGTAAGTATTTGCTGCTACATTTGATACCCTTGGTAGTAAACGGTACATCTCTCTGTGAAACAGACTCAGTACACAATGGGGGAGAGATTTTTTGGGAACAATTTCTAGGAACGGAGGAAGAAGCGCATCTAGAAATCCCGTGTGGTACGAATATCAGCGAAATGTCATATACAGCAGAACATCACTACGTTAAATCATTCATTGTTCAGCAAGACGCAGATTACAGAGAAAGACATTTCCAACACAGTGTGTCATTCGAGGTCTTCAGTAAATAAGGGGATGCGCTTTGCGAACACAACGTTGCATAGGTGTTTATGTGCACTTTTATCCTGAATTGTTATGTTTCCTACAAGGAGACAGCACAGATTACTATAAATTCCTTGTGACACACACGAGAGTTTTGAAGACAAATGCTTTCATTCCTTCTGAAAATCATAGTGTATGTAACTCACTGTATTTACAAATTTCCAGGCCTGCTTTACAGTCAAATCCTGTGTGGTACGAATTTGCTGCTACATTTGATACCGTTTGCAGTAAACGGTACATCTTTGTGTGAAACACACTCAGTACACAATGTGGGTGAGATTTTTGGGAAAATTTTCTAGCAACGAAGTAAGAAGCACTTCTGGAAATCCCGTGTGGTACGAATATCACCGAAATGTCATATAGAGCAGTACATCACTACGTTAAATCATTCCTTGTTCAGCAAGACACATATTACAGAGAATGACATTTCCAAGACAGTGTGTCATTCGAGGGCTTCAGCAAGTAAGGGGCTGCGCTTTGCGCTAACAACGGGTTGCATCGGTGTTTACGTGCTAATCCTGAATTTCTAGGATTCCTACAAGGAGACAACACAGATTACTGTAAATTCCGCGCGACACACAAGAGAGTTTTTGAGACAAATGCTTTCATTTCTTCTGAAATTCATAGTTTATGTAACTCACAGAGTTAACATCTTTCCAGGCCTGCTTTTCACTCAAATCCCATGTGGTACGAATTGGCAGCTACATTTGATACCGTTGGTAGTAAACGGTACATCTTTCTGTGAAACACACTCAGTACACAATGTGGGTGAGATTCTTGCGAAAAATTTCGAGGAACAAAGGAAGAAGCACTTCGGGAAATCCTGTGTGGTACGAATAGTGCCAAAATGTCATATACAGCAGAACATCACTACGTTAAGTGATTTATTGTTCAGCAAGATGCAGATTACAGAGAAAGACATTTCCAACACAGTGTGTCATTCGAGGGCTTCAGTAAGTAAGGGGCTGCGCTTTGCAAACACAACGTTGCATAGGTGTTTCAGTGCACTTTTATCCTGAATTGCTACGTTTCCTACAAGGAGACA
>NW_006400480.1:0-672 GCF_000299155.1 Elephantulus edwardii | reverse complement strand
GCAGATTACAGAGAAAGACATTTCCAACACAGTGTGTCATTCGAGGGCTTCAGTAAGTAAGAGGCTGAGCTTTGTGACCACAACGTTGCATAGGTGTTTCCGTGCACTTTTATCCTGAATTGCTAGGTTTCCTACAAGGAGACAACACAGATTACTGTAAATTCCGTGCGACACACACGAGAGTTTTGAAGACAAATGCTTTTATTCCTTCTGAAAGTCATAGTGTATGTAATGCACAGAGTTTACACGTTTCCAGTCCTGATTTTCAGTCAGATCCTGTTTGGTACGAATTGGCTGCTATATTTGATACCGTTGGTAGTAAACGGTACATCTTTTTTTGGGGGGGGGGGTTGAAAGTTGTTTTATTTGGTGTTTACTTTGATTATGGTCAGACTACTTTTAGCAACTACTCTGTTTTTTTTTGTTTTTTTGTTTTAAATTTAGGTTGTTTATTTTTCATTTCAATGAACATCTATAGAGATTTTGGGATTCCATTCATTCATTTTTGCACTCTTCTCCCCGCACAAACCCCTCTCCCCTCCCCCCCATTTGCTCCTCTCCTTGAAAAGCAAAAGAAAAACTCACTCATTGGTACTCAATCCTCCCCCGCACCTCTCCAAACTCCACCCCGTACCCCAAATATAATCCACTCTGCAACCCTCATTGCATACT
>NW_006400479.1:40347-46270 GCF_000299155.1 Elephantulus edwardii | reverse complement strand
TTCCAGCTTCTTTTGGATAATCTTCAGCAGGATTTTGTTTGTCTGTGATATTTTTCAATAATTTTCACAAACTGTTGAACTTTTTTTCCCTTCCTGGATTGGGAATAAATATGGATCTCTTCAGTCAGTTGGCCAGGTAGCTATCTTCCAGATTTCTTGGCACAACCTGGTGAGCATGTCCAGGGTTGTATCTGTTTGTTGAAAGATGTCAATTTGTATGCTGTCAATTCCTGGGGTCTTGTTTTTTATCAATTCCTACAGAGCAGTTTGAACTTCCTCTTTCATCATTATTGTTTCTTGATCATATGTTGTTTCATAAAATCCTTCTGTGTCAGTCAACTCTTTTTGGTACAGTGAAGTCTGTGTACGCCTTCCATCTCTTTTGATATTTCCTGAATCATTCAATATTCTACACATAGCATCATTCCCTCCCATAGTATCTTTAAGCATGCAACTTGAAGCTTGAATTTGTTCTTCAGTTCATTCAATACAAGACATGTCAAGTGAGTTAGTCCCTTTTGATTTTCTGACTTCAGCTCTTTGCACATTTCATTATAATACTTTGTTTTGTCTTCCTGAACTGCCCTTTGAAATCTTCTGTTCATATACTTAACATCCTGATTCTTTCCCTTTGCTTTGACTTCTCGGACTTTTAGTGCAATATTTACAATCTCTTCTGATATCCATCTTGGTCTTCCTCTTCTGTCTTTGTAATGACCTTTTGCATTCTTCATGAATAGTGTTCTTGATATCCTCCTACAGCTCTTCTGGCCTTTGTTCATTAGTTTTCACAGCCTCAAACTTGTTCCTGAGATTGCTTTTTAATTCAGATAATATAGACGGAAGGTTAAACTTTGGTTCTTGTGGCTTTGTTTTCATTTTCATCTGTGCCACAGTCAGCATCTGGTCTGATTTTCACAGCTGATATTGAACTTCTCCAATGATTCCTTCCACAGATGTAATCAATCTGAATCACCATTTAGTGAGGTCCATGTGTAAAGTGTGCTTTTTAAAATAATATGGAGCACTTCATGAATTTGCATGTCATCCTTACACACCATGATAATCTTCTCTGTAACGTTCCAACTTTAATATATGGGCTGCTGAAGCGAGCACACCATTTGTGGTTTTTATAAAAGGTATTCTCTTTTTTTAGATAATTTTTATTTATGTATTTATTCTTTTTATGTGTGTACTGTTAAATTGGATCGGACTGGTACAGGAGGCGATTGTTCCTCCTTCTTCAGCAGAACATCTGGTGGATTTGAACTACGTACCTCTGGGATTGCAGTGCAGTTTCCTGCCACTAGGACACCAAAGCTCACCTATAAAAGGTATTTTCAATGAATAAATCATTGAGTGTGTAAAATTCTTTCTATCTCCAGCCTTATTCCTGTCACTAAGTCCTTATTTTCTGACTATTGAGCCTGTTTCCTTGTTCCTAAGTTTTGCATTCTAGTTACCAGTTATTATTAATGGTTTTGGTGGCATATTCGATCAATTTCCAACTGCAAAAGTTGGTAGAACTCTTTGATTTCCTCCTCTTTGGCTCCGGTTGTGAGTGCATATATTTGAATGACAGTGGTATTAACAAGGCCTTCCTTGTATGCTTATGGATACAAAAACAACCTTTGGTGAGAGACTGAGAATAATGATTACCAAGATAGAAAAAAGGGGAGAGGCTTACTGAAATTGCTGAAAGTTTCATTACTCTGATCTGAGCTTGTCAAAATTCAGTGAGCTGTGCACTAGTGATTTTTGCATGTTGTCCTGTGAAACTGTGTATCACTAATTTATTTGTTATTGGTTGCCATAAAACTAATTCTGACATTTGAGAGTCCACCTGCTGCATACGGTTTTGTTGGCAGAAGTCTTTCCAGAAGCAATTCACCAGCTGCGCAGCTGTTGGGTAGGTTCTCCTCGTGTCAGAATCGACAGCACAGCTAACACCAGCAACCAGGAGCTGGGCTTTTTCTCCCTTTAAAGCCTTCTCGGTTTTCCCCTCCATGTCCTGCAACATAATAAAATCCATTCTCTCCTCCCCAGCACCCAGTTTGTGTCTTACTCCTGGAGGACCCTCTTCTCCTTCATCACCCTTCCCCCACTTCCCCCGCTCCCGCCCCACAGATCCCCATCCAGCAGGGGGCGCTGCAGCGCTGGCGGCGAGCGCAGGCGCAGCACCAATGGCGCGGAGCTCCACACCCTGGAGTCTCCTGAGTCCCTGGCTTCGGGATCAGGCATGAGTCAAAGAGAGCAAAGGCCATTCTAGATCCACCCAAAGCCCAAGTTTCGAAGATGAGCAGTAACAGGGTTCCCTGCCCAGTAAGTCCCGCTCTTTGGAGCCTGTGGGACCCGTGCAATTGTAGGGCAAGTGTGGTGGTTCGTTCTCGTGGATATCAAGTTCTGAATATTTTGTACCCTGTTCAGTCTTCTGGTCTCTGTGGCGCAATTGGTTAGCGCGTTCGGCTGTTAACCGAAAGGTTGGTGGTTCGAGCCTACTCAGGGACGAGGCTTTCCTTTTAAAAGGTAAAACAGAGTTTTTACTTCATTCCTTCTCATTCATAATCAAAACCAAAACTTGGCGTAGTCCCTGGTGAGTTGCACTGATAAACCACAGGCTGTCTTTTGCCTTGGTTCGTATCCAGCAGCTTCGCGAGAGAAATACTCCAGTAAAGACTGGCAATCTCAGAAACCCTATGGAAGGTCATTATGAGCCTGAATGGAGTCAGATGCTCCCACTTGGAGCTACCGAGAACACAGAAGGCTCGAGTCTACCAGCTGCCCGGTGGGAGAAAGAACACCAGCTCCTCCCATGAGATTCACAGCGTCGGAAAAATCACTGGAGGGTGAGCTGCGGGCGATTTCCACTGTACGGCTAGGAGAACTCGGAACTCAGTGCTGTTTGAAAAGAAAATCATCATTATCACTCTCCCGAATGAGTTATTATTATTTTTTAATAAAAAATAGTAATTATTAATTTCTTTAACCGAGTGTCTACAATTGTTATTGTTTTGTACTGTGAATCACGACCGACTTCAGTAGGTTTTAAAGGCTGTAAATCGTGTGGGGAGAGATTGTCCTTCTGTCTCCTGTGGAGCAGCTGGTGGATTCAAACACAGAAACATCGCTTTTGAGTTAGCCGCTGCTTTACAGCCTTTGTTGTTTTTAGGTGCCTTCCAGTTGACTAGGACTAAGACTCTACAGACTTACACCACCAGAATTCCCTGTAGGGACATGGTAGGAAGAAGACCTTAAAACCAAAAGAAAACTCAGCTACAGCATAAAACTGCACTGGCCGAGAATTGAACCCGGGTCTCTCACATGGGAGGCGAGAATTCTACCACTGAACCACCAATGCTGACAAATGACTATAATACAAGAAAAATCATAGGAAAGGATCCTAGTACCAGAGTCACAGGGAGGCTGGAGGTGAGGCCTGGGAAGGAGTTTCCAAATGGGTTTCAGAGGTTGTTTTCGGAAGACAGGCACCCAAAGGTAAGACTTTATAAAGAAGACTTCCTTTAGTCAACAGAATAAAACAAAGAGATGCCATTAAATCAAAACATTACAAGATCAAAGTAAAATGTTTTGTTAGCTTAAACTGCAACTGTGTATCAAACACCCTCTCACCTAACCTCTCCACCTCTAGGTAGAAAACATAAGAAATTTTCCCAAGTCCCTAGTTTATGTCCATAAATCTTCTGTTAATCTGTTACCTTAGTAAATCTTAACAGGTTACCTAATTTGTCAGATTGTTGTTATGTCCCTTTGAATCATAACTGACATACAGCTCACCCTCCAGGGGGTTTTTAGAAACAGTAACTGAGCAGCTGATGTATGCCTTCATATTGGCAGCAAAGCTCCTCCCTACAGAAGGAGTAGACCATTTTAAATACTGATGACTCAATCATGAGTGAATGAAAATTCAATTTTTCTGTAAACTTTAATTACAATTAAAATTTTTAAAAAGGAAATACTGATGACTGAAATGTGAACATACTGGCCCTTTGATGAAACTTAAATCCATAGATCTTTCCTCCTATCCCCATTTCCCTGGAAAATTAAACAGGAGAAAAGAACCTGGAAAAACTTCTACCAGTTGGCACCAAGAGCCCTTATGAATTTTTTTAAAGACAGAAGCTCCAGATATATTATTATGCTTTTCCTACTAAGTATCCTAGCTACCTCAAAGCTGAAATAAACTTGAGGCCAACATATTCACCTCAGAATCACAGATGCTGAAATTCATTGCTCCAGTAAGTTTGATATCAAGATCATCTACTACTCTCTACCTCAGCCCTAGGGCATTGCCCTGAGTGCTTTAATAATATATCCTAAACTCATCACACCCCTGCCTGGTACATGGACTATGAGTAATCTCCATCCTGTTAACCAAGCTGGATCTTACCATCCTCTTTAATGGTTTTTATTCTTCTTTGAATAAATACCTTCAGAACATAAGAATTTACTCCTAATTGTCTTAAGAAATATTTCTTTGGTTTCTTCAATGTTTCATAAGCTGAATTCTACTCTATTAATGAATTTATGTAATTTGAAAATACTTGTATAGCAAATATTAATTTCATGTGTGACAAATTACCCAGTAAACAATATTTTTCTTTAAGGTATTCCTACAAGAATAAATAAAAATTGTTAAAACTGAATGGACACAATGTAAACTACTTTGTTAAAACATCAGTAGAGCAGAGAAAAACACCCCAAAGACATAAATGTGTGTTATTTTAAGCCTGTATAATGAACAAAATAAATAGGTCATCAACAGAGAGGAAAACTTTTATTAACGAGTGCTAAACCAAAGGTTTAAAGTATCTTAATCCACTCTTTTAACTTAAACCTTATCTTTAGTTATAAAACTTTCCATGAAATTTAGTTATTTTATTTTTCAATCAAATACTAGTTTCCCCTCCTTTTACCAACATGTCTAAAAGGGGAAAACATAAGTGCAAATTCTGGGTTAATCTTTCATAACAGAAGTCCTGAAATGTATTTTATTAGATGCTATTGAGTCAGGTAAGGCCCATGGTGACCCAATGAACAGCTCTACACCTTGCCTATTCTGCACCATCTTCATGATCTCTGAAATGCAGAGCCCAGTGTTATAGTCACTGTGTTGATCCATCTCATTGAAGGTCTTCCTCTCTTTCTCTGACCCTCGACTTTTCCAAGCAGGATGCATTTTTGCCCCTTGGGTTAGTCCCTCCCTGATAACATGTCCAAAGTATGGGAGACCAAGTTCCACCAACTTTGCCTCTATGGAGTGCCCTGGGTACAATTCTTCCAAGATTTATTTGCTTATTCGTTTGTCAGTCCTTGGGATTTTAATAACTTTTTTACAACACCACAATTCAAAGTCATCAATTCTGTCATCCTTATTTGTTGTCCAATTTTCAGATGCATAGGAAGTAATTGAAACTACTATGGCTTGGATCAGGTGCACGATAGCCTTTAAAAATACATATTGTTGTGCTGCTTCTGCAGCACATATACTTAAAAAAACACTAAAACAAACAAGCAAAACAAAAAAAAACCCAACACAAAACATTATTACCCTTTAGCACTTTTGAGAGATCCTTGACACAAGATATTTTTTCCTTCTTTATTTATTAATTTCAGTGAACATTTACAGAGATTTTTTAATTTTCATTCATTCATTGTTGCATTTTTCTCCCCGCCACCCCACCCCCACCCCCAGTTCACTCTTCTCCTTGAAAAGCAAAAGAAAAAACTCCCTCATTGGTATACAATCCCCCTGCAGCACCCCCAAGTATACTGCACTCTGCAACTCTCATTCCGAACTCATGATAATCATAATGCCCTAAAACACGTTACTTTTAAACTGTTCTCTTCCTCATCGGCTTCAATGCAGTATACATAATTTATCCAGTTTTTCTCAGTCTTACCC
>NW_006400479.1:39181-39647 GCF_000299155.1 Elephantulus edwardii | reverse complement strand
ATTCCATTGATCTATGCATCTGTCATTGTACCAGTACCATGCTGTCTTGGCTACCACGGCAGTGTAGTAGGATTTTAAATCAGGGAGTGAGATGCCTCCTACCTTTTTTCTGTTTTTTAAGGAGTGCTTTGCTTATTCGGGGCTTCTCTCCATTTCAAATGAAGCTGGAGATTGCCTTTTTACATCTCGTTTAAGAATGGGATTGGTATTTGTATTAGGATTGCATTGAACGTTTTTGGTAGTAGTGCCATTTTCACAATATTGAGTCTTCCTATTCATGAGCAAGGGATATTCTTCCACTTCTCCAGGTCTCTTTTTGTTTATTGTAGTAATGTTTTGTAATTTTCTTTGAAGAGATCCGTTATGCTTCTAGTTATATTTACTCCCAGATATTTTATCTTGTGGCTAGCTATTGTGAAGGGTATTATTTTTCTTAGCTCCGGCTCTGTATTCTCTTTGTCACTGT
>NW_006400479.1:37838-39081 GCF_000299155.1 Elephantulus edwardii | reverse complement strand
CTTTAGGGTTTTCTAAGTATACTATCATATCATCTGCATAGAGAGATAATTTTACCTCCTCTTTGCCAATTTGGATACCTCTTATGTCTGTCTCTTGTCTTATTACTATCGCTAAGACTTCCAATACAATATTGAATAAGAGAGGTGATAATGAGCATACTTGCCTAGTTCCTGTCCTTATAGGGAATGCCTTTAACCTCTCTCCATTGAGAACAATGTTGACTTTCAAGTGTTCAAAATACTTTTTATATTGAAGAAATTCCCCTCTAGTCTTATTTTGATGAGTGTTTTAATCAGAAAAGGGTGTTGGATTTTGTCAAAGGCCTTTTCTGCATAATTGATAAGATCATGTGGTTCTTGTTCTTTGCTTTGTTAACATGATGAATTACATTGTTTTTCTTATATTGAACCATCCTTGCATAACTGTTATGAATCCCACTTGGTCATGATGGATTATTTCTTTGATGTATCATTGGATTCTCTTGACGAATATTTTATTCAGGATTTTTTGTTCATAAGAGATATTGGCCTATAGTTTTTTATTTTGGTGGTGTCCTTTCCTGGCTTTGGTATCAAGGATATGTCTGCTTCATAGAATGAGTCTGGGAGAATTCCATCTTTTTCTATTTTCTGAAATAGTTTATATAGAATTGGTGACAGTTCTTCTCTGAATGTTTGATAAAATTCACTTGTAAAACCATCGGTCCAGGGCTTTTTTTGGTTGGAAGTTATTGTATTACCTTTTCAATTTCTTTTGTAATGGGTCTGTTCAGATGTTCAATTTCAGTTTGTGTCAGTTTAGGTAGGCTGTGCATTTCTAAAATTTGTCCATTTCCTCTAGGTTTTCATATTTATTTGAGTATAATTTTTCACAATATTCTAATGTTAGGTTTTTTATTTTCGTTGGTTCTGTTGTGATGTTTCCTGATTCATCTCTTATTCAGATTATTTGTGTCTTCTTCTTTTCTTTTCTGAGTTTTGCTAATGGTTTGTGGATTTTATTGACCTTTTCAAAGAGCCAACTCCTAGTTTTGTTGATAGTTTCAATTGTTTTTTGGTTTTCTATTTCATTTATCTCTGCTCTACTTTTTTTTTTTTCCTATTGTTTTGTGTGCGTGTACCGTCAAATCAGATCTGACTGGTACAGGAGGATATTGCGCCTCCTTCTCCGGCAGAGCATCTGGTGGATTCGAACCGTGTTCCTCTGGGATTGCAGTGCAGCATCTTGCCACTAGGCCACCAG
>NW_006400479.1:34132-37583 GCF_000299155.1 Elephantulus edwardii | reverse complement strand
GTTCAAGCAAGTTGTTGTTCAGCTTCCAAATGTATGATCTTTTTTTCTCCTTTATTCTCTTGTTATTAATTTCTAATTTTGTGGCATTGTGATCTGAGAAGATAGTTTGTATCTATGTTTTTAAATTTGTTGATGCTTGCCTTGTGACCTAGAATGTGATTTATTCTGGAGAACATTCCATGCACATTGGAAAAGAAGGTATATTGTGCTTTTTTTGGGTGCATTAGCCTATAAATATCTATGAGACCGAGCTGGTTAATTGTGTGGTTGAATCCTTGAGTATCTTTGTTGAGATTCTTTGTGGTAATTCTATCTTTTTTTTGAAAGGGGTGTATTGTAGTCTTCAAGTACTATAGAAGTGTTGTCTATTTCCTTTTTCAATTTTGTTCATGTGTGTTTTATATATTTTGCAGGTCTTTCATTTGGTGCATAGATATTCAATATTGTTATATCCTCTTGTTCTATTTACCCTTTGAGCATTATGTCATGACCTTCTTTGTCCTTTGTGATGATTTTTGCAGTGAAATTTATTTTATCAGAGATAAGTATCACTATTCCTGCTTTTTTTTTAATTGCCATTTGCTTGGTATATTTTCCCCCAGCCTTTTATTTTCAGTCTTTCTTTATCTTCATTTTTCAGATGTGTCTCTTGTAGACAATATATTGATGGTTTTTGTTATTTTATCCAATCTGCTACTCTTTTTCTCTTCAGTGGTGCATTTAAACCATTCACATTCAGTGTAATTATTGAGAGGTAGGGTTTTATTGCTATCATTTTGTTAAGTTCTTTTTGGCGTTGTTGGTAGTTACTTTGGTCCATCCTATTTTCTGTGGTATGAAGGATGTCTCTCAGTGTTTCCTGTAAGGCTGGTCTTGTTTTTATGAACTCCCTTAGGTTCTGTATTTCTGGGAATATTTTGATCTCTCCTTCGTATTTGATGGATGGCTTTGCTGGATACAGTATTCTTGATTGGAAGTTGTGTTCTTTGAGTGTTCAATATATGCCATTCCATTGTCTTCTTGCTCGCATGGTTTCTGCTGAGAAATCAGCCCTTAATCTTATCTGTTCTCCCTTATAGGTTACTCTTTGTTTCTGTCTTGTTGCTTGCAATATTCTCTCCTTATCTTTGGTTCTAGCAAATTTGACGATGATATCCCTTGTGTTTTTCTTTTAGGGTTTATTCTATATGGTGTTAGCTCAGCTTCTTGAATATATATTCTGTCATTCTTCATTATGCCTGGAAAGTTTTCCTCAAGTAATTCGTCCACAATTTTTTCAGTGCCTTTACTTGCTTCTTCCCATCCTGGGATTCCAATGATGTGAATGTTATTTCTTTCAATGATTTCCCACATTATTCTTAAGTTTTCTCCTGTTTCCTTCTTTTTTGATTCTGCTTTTTTTCTCAGTCATATCTATGGTGACAATTCTATCTTCTATTTCACTGATTCTGTTTTCCATCTCTTCAGCTCTATTTGTATGTCCCTCCATCATGTTGACAGCATCAGAAACCTTAGATTTCATATTTTGGATCATGGTTTCTTGTTTTTCCAGTGCCTCGTTTGTTTTCTCTGCATTGTTTTGGATTGTTTTGTTAAGCTCCTCCTGATTTTTGACTGTAGTGTCCTGTAATTCTTCAAGTTTGCTTTTTATCCATTGAAAATGTTCAATCTTTTTTTTTTTTTAAATTTTGCGCCAGAAAGTTCCATCAGACTTTCTGGCTTCATGAAATCCATTGCTACTGTGTCGTTTTTGGGGAGGGGGGAGATATCTTGTTTTGGGCTTCGACACAAGATTTTACCTATCCAACACATCTTTTTATTTTCTTGACTGCTGTTACCAGGCATGTTGATTGCGGATCTAAGCAAAATTAAATAGGTGGTAATTTCTTTGCCTTGTCTTACTAATGCTGTTGCTTGCTGGTATAGTGGTGAGGCTTTTTGTTTTCTTGATGTAGAGATGTAATCTATATTTTATTTTCTATACACTAAGTGCTTCATTTCTTCACCTTTTGTAAGCAAGGTTGTGTCATCTACATAATGCAGGTTGTTGATGAGTTCTTCCCCAACCCTCATGCCACATTCTTCTTCCTATAGCCCGGTTTCTTTAATGATTTGCTCAGCATATAGATTGAATAGGTATGGGGAAAGGATACAACCTTGGCACACTCTTTCCTTATTTTAAATCATGCAGTATCCCTCGTCCTGTTTGAACTACTGCTTCTTGGTCTATGTACAGGTTTCACATAGGACTTCTGCTCTTCTCAGTGTTAGCCATAATAAATCACCTTTTCTTTTCTGAGATCTGGGACACAGGGACAAGCCACCTGGGATACAGGAAAAAAGACTCCACTAAATAATGTAGTGAGACATGCCAGTCCTCTGACGAGGAAAGAAGGTGCTCCTATGTTACCGTCTCTCTTTGCACCTGTGGGTCTCTGCCAAACAGACCAGAGAGACTGTAACTGGCTTTCAGCCCAATTTTCTCAGACAGGAGCCTGATTTGTTGCGTACCTTCGAGCTGTTGTTGTTAGGTACCTTGCAGCTCCCCTTTCAGAGGCAGTAAACAGCTTGGGTGAGATTGCGCAACTTTTGAACCACGTGCCTTTGAGTTGGCAGCACAACTCCTTACAGCTATACCAGCAGAGTGGCTGGCCACCGATCACTCATTCAAAAGCACTTCACCTGAGAAACGGGAGCCTGTGAGATCAGGGAGTAGATCCCACACCGCAGGTACAATGACAAGCAGAAGCTGAGAAACCTAGGCGAAGCAGCCTTCGTTCCCACATGCTCACCCCGCCCGCTCCTCACCTGCGCGCACAGAGCGCACAGCCCCCGCCTTCTTCCCTAGTTCCCCCACCCGCCCAATTCCCCACATTCCCTCCCTTCTCCCCGCTCCGCCCTTCCTGGAGCTGAGGCCGCCCCATATCCACCCCTTCTGCTAGGAGCTGGAGGGGGGCGGCAGAAGATCCACCTCTTCCAAAAGCCTAGTTTACCAGCAATGTAGCGAAGGAGCTAAGCAACGTAGCTAAGTAGACACACCCCACGTGGCAATCAATCATGGCAATTAGAACGTCTTTGCATAGTGTCTAAAGGCCCAAAGAGGAAAAGCAAGATCATTCGTATTGATCTGCACAATCTCGGTCTTCCTCAACTTCCATCGTCCCCTCACGTGTGCGTTTGTTCTTTTCTTTTTATAAGAGACTACATACAAGTAGAGTTAGGACGCACTTGTACGCCTAAGGGATCCATGTGAGACACAGATTATGAATTAATCTGTGAGGTAGTTCCATGAACGTTTGGCGTCTTTGAAACGTTGTTAACATTGTGTGGAAAACTGCGAGACTTTCTTCTGTCACTACTCTAAAGGGCCCCTTTGGCAGTAGGAAACACATAGACTATTATGGAGATTGATTTTGGAATTTAGATGTACTCTTATTGATTGTGCTTGGCC
>NW_006400479.1:29176-30007 GCF_000299155.1 Elephantulus edwardii | reverse complement strand
TCTTGTTCTTTGCCTTGTTGATGTGATGAATTATATTGATTGTTTTCCTTATGTTGAACCATCCTTGCATACCTGTTATGAATCCCACTTGGTCACAAACTGACTTTGAAATTTAATTATCAGCTTTGATAGAGAAGCTTTTGAAAGACCAGGGAACACAAGGAAATAAATGGACAGTTAGAGAAATCTGAAACTGATGAGTTTATGGTCAATTTGTTTTTTTATTAATTCAATCCAGGAAAGGAAATAATCTTAAAAATTGATTTCAGCATAGTTGAATATACATAGTGGGGGATAAAGAGCTTGCTTTCTTTTTTTCCAATTTTTTTTAACAATTAAAAAAATTTTTTATTATTTTTGTGTGTGTGTACCGTCAAATCAGATCTGACTGGTACAGGAGGAGATTGCCCCTCCTTCTCCGGCAGAGTATCTGGTGGACAAGAGCTTTATTTCTGTGCACACTTACACGTAAAAGTTTTTGTGAGGTGAATCATAAAAGCTAAAGTTATAAAGTGCTTTGAAAATCTCTCTCAGAGATGCTGATAGGTAAAGATGTATTAAACAGGGCCTGGAAAAATTAATGCAAAACAAAGAAATGGTGACTTGGCTATGTCAACATCAAAATACATCTTGTTTGAATGTCATCAAGAAAGTGAGGGAGAAAAAAAAATAAAGTGAAGGAGGAAATCATAGCTGGAGAAAAAACATCCCCAAAATTATATTTTAACAACAAAAGGGGAGTGGGAAAGGCAAAATAAAACTGAGAAAAACATTTTTAAAAAATTATTCACTGCCTACAAACAGGAGAAGATAAAATAGATGAATGGGATC